>NW_022200405.1:0-6199 GCF_009176525.2 Contarinia nasturtii | reverse complement strand
ATTAGTATAGTTTCTCATCAGTATATTTCGATTGGTGTTACTAGAAGCAAATACTACTGAAACAAGAAAAACAGCAATAAGGCAGTCAAAATCACAAAAAAACTTCCGGTCGATTTTTCTCGCATTTCCGATGGGAAATGCACGTAGTGCATTTATCGGTACCTCGAGACTACTGTCAAACACAAACCGACGAAATACATCCAATAAGAATGTCGTACAAATTGGATTTGCGCAAGTCTGTCTCAAACTGTTTTGGACAGCTAAGTTCTAAGTAATTTCTGCATGTATCTAAAGATGACCCAATCTGTCTTCGAACCATGTATCGTGTTTTATGGACTTAGTATGAAGATGAGGATTCTAGAGAATGCAAAAAGTACGGTCGTATTCCCAATTTAAATGCTCAAACCCTTCAAAATTGTCATCAAGTACTGAAAACCGCGTTGGTCAAGAAAAAATTCATTTTTGGTGATTCTTATGGTTACAGCACATCCAAATTTGAACTAAAACAAAATAAGTTACGAAAAAATATCAAAAGGTGTCAAAAATTGGCTGTTCACTTCGCCTTATAGCATGTTGCATTGAAAAATTCATCATTTTGGACGGTGAAACATTCATCTCCAAATTGAGCCACGAATCAAATGCAAGTGGTTTCTTTTGCATTGATTATGTTAGGGCACTACTATATAAGGCTAGAGACGTCGACAAACTGAACTTTGATAAAGGGTGTTTGTATGGTAGGATATTCTTTGGAAGGTGTTTTAGAGCCATTATTCGAAAATTTAATGCTGTAACGTAAGGTTAAACCTCCATTACTTGCTCCATTATCAACCAATTATTGTTGAAATCGATAGAATTCATTGAGAACTATCTGATTAAAGACAAAATTTTGGTTTGCAAGCAGAAAAAACCACAATAACTTCTTAAAAATTAGCATTTCCGTGAAAAAAGGACCATCTGTTTATCTTCACAAAAAGACACCAAATTAATTATTTTTAGTCTGTTTTTGGATGTATGTTATAGGCGAAGGTCCAAAATACTTGAAACGAGCAACAACTGGTTGGATGGATTGAGAGAAAATTGAAAGAAATCGACAAATCGGTTGTCCAGAGCATGATTTTGAAGGTTAGATACAAACTTCTAAAATCGAAGACAATGGTCCATTCAGTGTACTGTAAATGTGTTTTTGGATAGTTTATGAATAAAGCAAAGTACCAATAAGAGAAATTTTTAAATCGCTTGTTTGGTGTTAAAGTAGCGTAGGCTTGAATTTGTGCCATGTATGTTATACTTATTAGTGCAAAAAAGTAATAAGTAATAATATAGTTTGATCTTATTAGAATGATAAGATAATAAGATGAATAACAAGATACCGAAAATGCCAAACTGTACCACCTATGCAAAACAAAAAATAAATACAGATGCATATTTAAATCACCATTCACATGAGTTTAAGAATCAAATTCAGCTGCGCAGTTATTACAATTCAGTCGTATCAGCTTCCAGAATTTTCATGCAACACCTTCATAACTGTAATTGAATTTCTGATGATATTGTTTCTCGCAAGATTTCAAAAATCTTCTCGGTGCTATTTTCTAGTGTATTTCCGTAGAAAGAATCCGCGCTGCCCCAAAACTTCACTTCAATGCACAATTCATAGAAATATTGGGTGCTTAGAAATCGGGCACAATGGTCTTTTTTTATGCTGTCAACACTCGATTTTGGTTCGCCTCTTTTGAAAGTGAATAAGAATTTCTATAGAAGTTCTTGGCCAGTTAGTTTTCTACCGCAACAGCAGTCGGGCAACGAGAGTGTGAGCCAAAAACTGAAGCAAACAAAATACAAATAAATTGTATCGTTTTAAGAATAGAAACCAAAATTGCAAGTGCATGCCGCTTGAAAGAATGGCGAAAGCGTGCATGAATATACACAAAGAATGGATTTAATCGAAAAATATGAAAAACACTTACAATGTGCACTGCAACATGCACTGCAATGCAGTTCATTTTTTGTGTATGTGTAAGTGTGCAGTTTTTTCGTTTCTATTCGCTTTATTTATTGCATTAAAATTATTATATTGGTAAACGCTTCTGTCACTGAGCGATAAATTTTTTTAATGTTGCTGAAACCACAAGCGGCTGTTGTTCAAAAAATTGATTAAAACTAAAACACCCATCGCATTTCGATTCTATGTACAAAAAGGTTGCCGTTTCATTAAAATCACATTTTAGTCGAAACCCCATTTTCGTCTAGTTGACAATAAATGTATAAATAGCAGTTTTGCCCAACAATTATTCCATATACATCCGCATATTTTGCTGCGAATATATTGTGTGCAGTGAGCGTGTACCATAATTCGTTGTAATGTGCATTATTCTACGTTGCAGTTAATGAATCTCTTCGATTCGCATAACCATAACTATTTTACATTAATCTGCATGTGTCGTTCACGCGTTCGTGTCGATTTACTTTGCAAATATTACACTGTAGCTCTCTTGCCGCTGTCGTTGTTTCAATCAAACACTCTATTTGTTAGCTAAATTGCGGAAAATTGTCAACTTTAAATCACGTTAGAGAATTTAATTTTGTGCTCATGAATGCATAACGATATTTTAAGCTGAATTGTTCGTTTGCAACTGTAAAGTTTGATGACCTGAAGCATCAACTAAACATAAATGCTACATTTATTGGCTCTGTGACAACTCACGGGTGATTTTGAGCTAGGGGGTCATTACACCCATAAATAATTTGTACTCATTTTGTTCTAATTTGTACTAACATTTTTAGAATTTGTACTAAACTGGAAGTATATGTTTTACTACAACTTTTTTTTAGTACACATCGGATCGAAAAACCAAATATACCAATAATTTGTACTCAATGTGTACTTTCCAAATGCAAAAAAAATATTTTTTTGTACACTTTTTAGAACTTTGATTACATATTCAGAATCTGCATAATTTGTATCTATATGTATAAATATAATCTTGAAATTATTTCATCGACTGTACTGAAATTACAAGTGTTTTTTTAGTACAGAAATTTTAGTTTTCAGAATCAAAAACGAAATATACCAAAAATTTGTACTCAATTTGTACTTCCTAAATGCTTCAATTAATTAAGAATTAAATCAAACTGGTGCAAATTGAAGTTTACTCCTGAAACGCATCTAATGCATTAGATGCGTTTCAGGAGTAAAATTCAATAAATATATCAAATATGCCCAAATTGTTTAAATAGTGAAAACTAACAGCTGCTAACATCGAAATTTAACATTAAAGGAGATATTATAGCACTGTTTATTTTAATTCTCCAAAAAATGGATTTGATTCCAAGCATTTTGAAATTTGATTTTCAATTTTAACACAAGCATTTTGTAATAAGCCAACAGCTTGTAAGATTTCATAGCTAATTGGCTTTTCACAATTTTTAATTTGTATTTTGGCCTCACGCATTTTAAATAATCGTTTTTTCAATTTTGGTTTCTCATAAAAATTTTTTAAACAGTCCGGTATCACACTTTTTCTATGTTGTTTCTGTCAATGCACGTAATAGTTCTCTTTGTTTGTAAATTTTGACTCACAACTTTTTGCACAACATTTATATTTTTTGACTTTATCCGCGTCGTTCATGGCGATCTAGATTATTTTTATTTTTATTAATAAATATGCCACAGAAGCAACATAAAAATAAATTTTCTGTGCGTTCGTCGGTTTGTTTACGCATTTTGTATCGAAATGACATTGAAATATCAGCTGTCACATGCTTCTCAGATGGCGCTGGCAACGTTTTGCAGAAAAGTCATATTTTTGACAATTGCTATCGGGGGATGAAGGGCACACTATATAAACGCCATCTATTAATAACCGACTAACTACAATGTAAATCAAACGTATCTGTTTCCCCTTTTTATTCACTCCCTTCCCCTCTCGCTATACTTTTACATTGTAGTTAGTCTGTTTTACAAAGATGCCGTTTCTGTGTAAGATGTGTGACGTCACAATGTATTTGGATGGATAGCGCTCGACTCTCGACATTAAATATCACTTTTGGAGGAAAAATTGAAATGTTTTCCATGGATGGCCATGGGCATCACACCAGATATGACACTTCACTGTATCAACCAAAGTCGCTCAAAATCTAATGGTTTCTATTCCTCGGTACCTCCAATCATCCTGTGAAGTCAGATTTTGAATTACTTTTCTTGTTTGAAAGTTATCGTGTTAACAAATTTTTGCGTACAGGGTACAGCGTACAGCGTACAGGGTACAGGGTACGCACATACATTCGGACATCGAAAAAACGCTAGAGAACGCCCCAAAAACACCCAGAAAACACATTTTTGATGGGTGTTAATTTTTCGACCGATTCCAATACTTTACCTTACACACTGGGTAAACATATATATTAGAATGAATAAATCAGATTGAATAATTCCAAAATCTAAGTTAATCGCATCGTCGTTGTGTATGTACATGCTTTCATACGCATCCAGTTTGCACTCATCATTTACTCGTTTCATTATTTTCACGTAGCTTTTTCATTTCATTAATTTGTTAAATTCATTGAGTTTACTTTTATTTCTAGGTGAAATTGATCAAACCAAGGAGCTCTTGGAAAAAGGGGCAAGTTTTAATGCAGAAGATAAAGATAAAGAAACACCACTCCATGTAGCTGCATCATTTGGTAATATTGCAAACTATCGATTCGAACTATGAATTCCTTTAAATGTTTGATAATTTGCATTCCAGGCCGGAAGGATGTGGCCGAAGTTCTCATCAGTCATGGGGCTAGTGTTAATGCAGAAGATAAAGATAAACGAACGCCACTACATGAAGCTGCACTATGGGGTAATATTGCGAACTATCGACTCGAACTATCGACTCGAACTATGAATTCCTTTTAATGTTTGATAATTTGCATTCCAGGCCGGAAGGATGTGGCCGAACTTCTCATCAATCATGGGGCTCGTGTTAATGCAGAAAATAAAGATAAACGAATGCCACTACATGAAGCTGCCAGCCGGGGTAATATTGCAAACTATCGATTCAAAATATGAATTCTTTTTAACGTTTGATAATTTGCATTCCAGGTTATAAGGATTTGGTCGAACTTCTCGTCAATCATGGGGCTAGTGTTAATGCAGAAGATAAATATAAACGAACGCCACTACATAATGCTGCCAGCGGAGGTAATATTGCAAACTATCGGCGCGAACTATGAATTCTTTTCAATGTTTGATTCTTTGGTTTGCAGGTTGGAAGGAGTCGGCCAAATTTCTCCTCAATCATGGGGCTAGTGTTAATGCAGAAGATGAAGATAAACGAACGCCACTACATGAAGCTGCCAGCCGGGGTAATATTGCAAACTATCGATTCAAAATATGAATTCCTTTTAACGTTTGATAATTTGCATTCCAGGTTATAAGGATTTGGTCGAATTTCTCGTCAATCATGGCGCGAGTGTCAATGCAGAAGATAAAGATAAACGAACGCCACTACATGAAGCTGCCAGCCAGGGTAATATTGCAAACTATCGACTCAAAATATGAATTCTTTTCAATATTTGATAATTTGCATTTCAGGTGAGAAGGATGTGGTCGACCTACTCATCAATCATGGAGCTCGTGTCAATGCAGAAGATGAGAATGGATTGACTTCACTTCACATAGCTGTAGAAATTGGTAATTGACAAACAACAATGATTTTTTTAATGTTCATTTGTTATCAAAATTTTGAGCTTAAATTTCCTTATTCATTAAAACAAATCGAATTTTGAAACAACAAAATCAATTTCATATTAGAAATGGTCAGAATCAATTTTCTAATTTCAAAACAAAATCCAGGTCGAAAGGATATTGCACAGCTTCTCATCGATCATAAAGCCACTGTTGATGCAAGAAGTAAAAACAGCATGACGCCCCTTCACGTAGCTGCAAAATTTGGTAATAGTGCGACATATTGAGTCAATATAAGTCTGCAATCCAATGTTTCTCTGAGTTGCTTTCCAGGTAAAACGGACATTGCCAGATTTCTCCTCAGTCGCGCGGCTTATGTTAAAGCAGTAACTGATGATAAATGGTCAGCGCTCCATCTCGCTGCAGAAAAGGGTAATAGTCCAAGCAATTGAATCTAACTATGAATCTCATTGAATGTTTGATTGACTTTCCAGGTTATAAGGATATGGTTGATCTTCTCATTCA
>NW_022200404.1:0-2992 GCF_009176525.2 Contarinia nasturtii | reverse complement strand
GGACTAATTTAGAAAAAAGAGTTGTTTCATAAGAACTTCGTACATTTACGTACATTACAGGTAACATGGAGATGGTCAAAATTCTTGTCGAATATGGAGCTGATGTTAATTCTAGAGACAAAGATAATTATACACCACTTTACTGGGCATCTAAACTTTATTTAACATATGGTATTTGTCTTTATGTTCGGAAACTGAAAATATCAAGCGTGATCGACAAAGTAGTTAAGCCAACTGTTTTTTTGTTTAATATTTCAGGTACATTTGAAATGGTTAAATACCTCATCACTCATGGAGCAAACGTAAATGCCGAAAACAATGATAAATGGACGCCACTCCATGAGGCTGCTGAACATGGTAATTATTGATTATATGGCCTATATATAGGTTTTGAAAATGGAAATAATATGATCGGATCACTAACTATTTATTTGCAAAACATTTTAGGAACATTTGAAATGTTTAGTTATCTAGTTGAACATGGAGCTAATATAAATGCTACAACTAACAAAAATGATACTCCATTGTCTTTGGCTGTTCAGAATGGTAATTTTCAATGGACTAATTTAGAAGAAAGGTTGTTTCATAAGAACTTCGTACATTTTACAGGTAAAATGCAGATTGTCAAATATCTTGTCGAACATGGAGCTGATGTGAATTCTAGAGATGAATATAATTATACACCACTTCACTGGGTCTATAGAGGTAATTCTCTATACGTTTGGAAACTGAAAATAGAAAGCGTGAATGCTACGATCGCTAAAGTAGTTAAGCTAACTGTTTCTCTGTTTAATATTTCAGAAGAATTGAGATTGGTTGAGTTTTTAATCACTCATGGTGCACAGGTAAATGCCGAAGATATCGATAAATGGACGCCACTCCATAACGCCGCTCGATATGGTAATTATTGATTATATAGCCAATTTATAGGTTTTGAAAATGGAAATAACGTGGTCAGATCGAGTAGTGTGGGGGGGTTCGTTGATGAGAAAAAAATTTCAGGGAAATTATTCGAATTTGCTAGGGTTTTGATTAAAAGAGTGAAGACCTTTTTTTTGCTCAACAAAAAATGGAAATAGTATATTAAATTCTTTCGATTTGTAAGGGTTTTTTGGATGCGAGCGAAATTTTTCCGATTTCATGGGGTTTTTCGCAGAGAAAATTCTTTAGATTTGCTGGGGATTTTCACTGAAAAAAATGAACCTCTACAAAAAATGATATCAATTCGAATAATTTCCCTGAATTTTTTTCTCGCACACTACTAGTCAGGTCGCTAACTATTTATCTGCACAACATTTTAGGCAAATTTGAAATTTTTAAATATTTAATTGAACATGGAGCAAATATGAATGCTACAACTGTCGAAAATGAAACTACATTGTTTTTGGCTGCTGGCAATGGTAATTTTCAATCGACTATTTTAGAAGAAAATTTTGTTTCATAAGAACTTCGTATATTTTACAGGTAACATGCAGATTGTCAAATATCTTGTCGAACACGGAGCTGATGTGAATTCTAGAACCATCTATAATCAAACACCACTTTACTGGACAATTAGATATGGTAAAAACTTGAAAACTGAAAATATCAAGCATGATCGCCAAATAGTTAAGCCAATTGTTTCTCTGCATAATATTTCAAGTACATCTTAAATGGTTGAATACCTCATCACTCATGGAGCTACCCGAGCACTCAAATTGGACTGTTCGCCCGGGGGTTTGATACCGTGCGTAAGTTACGAAAACACGAAATAGAATACGGAGCGAGATGAGAAGAAATACAAGTACATGTATGCGTGTACTGTGTATACGCTTTTTGCCTTGTGTCTTATTCTTTATTCTCCTCTTTCATCTGTTTGCTATGTAGCGTGTAGCAACATTTGCTAAAATGTATGCAAATGGATGAAAAATGGAATAAAGGATAAGACGCATAGCATCATGAAGCGTATACACTACATATACGCTATATGTACTTTCTTCGTTTCTCGCTCCGCACGGTGTCAAAACCCCGGGTGAACAGTGCAATTTCAGTGCTTGGAATATAGATTTTGAAAATGGAAATAACGTGGTAGGATCGCTAACTATTTATCTGCACAACATTTCAGGCACATATGAAATGTTTAAATATTTAATTGAACATGGAGCTAATATAAATGATACAATTGTATTCAACCAAACACCTTTGTTTTTGGCTGTTCAGAATGGTAATTTTCAATCGACTAATTTAGAAGAAAGGTTGTTTCAAAAGAACTTCGTATATTTTACAGGTAACAGGGAAATTGTCAGATATCTTGTTGAACATGGAGCTGATGTGAATTCTACAGATAACAGTCATGCTACACCCCTACACATGGCATCTCTACATGGTAATTTTCTATATGTTTGAAAACCATAAATATCAAGTGTTAGTAATTATCACACACATCCTATATAAAATTCACATTTATAAGAAATCTGTATAATCCAGTGTATTTTGACCAATCCTCCATGTGGAAAATTACTGACTGACTAATGAGTTAACTAATTTGGGACGTTTTTGGCTAAAGCCAACTGAGATTGAAGTTGTTTTGTCTGATTTTTCAGTCAATCCTAGAAGAGAAAAATGTAACTTAATTCAACATCAATCGCAGTTGACTATAGACAAAAATGTCCCAAATTTGTCATCTGTTTAAAATGAGATACATAGACGACTTAAGTCGACTGGATAGACGACTTCAGTTAACAATTTTCAATTTCAGTCGATTTTAGCTAGCCAATCAGTCAGTCACTTTTTTCCACACGACATAAACGTCAATTTCATATAGGATGTAAGTCTTTGACCGATAATTTCTATGTGTGATGCTAACTGTTTTTCTTCTGAATATTTCAGGCTCAGCGGAATTAGTTAAATATCTTATCAACAATGGTGCAAATGTAAATGCCACAACTGTTCAAAATATCACTCCATTGTTTTATGCTGTTCAGAATGGTAATTTTCAATCGATTCATTTAGA
>NW_022200403.1:0-2171 GCF_009176525.2 Contarinia nasturtii | reverse complement strand
ACATATTATCCATTATTTCATTACTGTAAAAAATAAATAAAATGTTTAACACATTTTGGCTTTCATTTTGTCAATTTATTGATGATTAACAGATGAATAATAAAAAGCAAATTTCCTGAAAGAAATCTTTCTGAAGTGTTTTCTTCTAGGTAATGCGTTTACACTGAAAATTTGTTGGAACCATATGTTCAAAAACAAAGAAAAAGAATAAGAAAAGAATTTCCATGTGTTGAAATAATTGTTGCGTGTGGTCTTAGAAAGCAATAGCCATTGAGTTTCATTTGTATCACAATCACATATATTTCTTGTAAAATAGTATGAATGGATATAACATTTTAAAGTGTATAAAACAAAATCTTTGATTTATAATGTAGATACAAATGAAAATTGTGTCTTGAGACAAAACAAAATGAACAGTCATGGAGTGTTCTGCTGCATGTTATAGACACCGTCAATAGTTCTCCATATTGAAATACGCAGCTGACGAGGTCTCTCTTTTTCTGATTCTGGCAAAACGCCTTCACGAGCTTCATCACGTTCATCAAGTTCGACCAAAACACGCGGCAATTGAAGGCTCAAATTGTAGCGTCGGCTAAATCGAACGGCAAGGATTTCTTCAAAATATCCCGCAGGATAAATATTTTGCTGGTTGTGTGAGAAAAAAAAGAAAACAATCAGAAGATTTGTGAATTGAATTCGAAAAAAAACTCAAAGAAAATTGAATTTAATTACTTACTCTTTTCATTTCGGAGTTGAACACACGTTAAGCTGTTTTATGTAATTATTTTGTAGTCGCCGCTTTGAAATCAAAGTTCAATGGCCTTGTCATACAAAGAGTCGCAGTAAATGTGACCTAATTTGTCACCGCACAGCAGGTTAATGTGAATAAACTCACTGAGAAGCGGAGAAGGGTAAACGATGTGCATAAATATGAACAGCGTGACAGACATTTGTCTGTGTGGTGTTAAGTGAAAGAAAGAGTGAAGAAAGAAAGAAGAAAAAGACGGAAAAAATCTCTTTGGTTTTTACTCATGAATGACGTACGCATTGTCGTAACACTGTAAAACGATATGCATCAATATGAACAGCGTGACAAACGTTTGTATGTGTGGTGTTGACAAACATTTGGTGTTATAATCTCTCTTTCGTTTCTACTCATGAATGTCGCAAGCATTGTCGTAAACAAGGAATGAACCACAAACAAGATAAGATATGGTTCACATCATGGCTTTCTTTTTGAAGTGTTTTTTTTTTCTAGATAAACAGCGTGACAAACGTTTGTATCTGTGGAACACATAATCAAATTGTGTATAACAATAGGGGCTTTTATCTTCAAATATATACAATTTATAATGCAAATAGTGAACTTATTGCAAAATCATCTGTAATACGTGCAAATAAATGTGCATAACTGCATATATTTGGTGTATATTTCGAGTATATTTCGTCTATGGCATGTTTTTTCATTCTCTTTTGTGCGGATCTTCTTCGATTCTGTGTAGCTATTCTGTGTGTTTGCTACACTGCAGTTTAAAAACCACCTTATTCACTGGTATAGGCAAGAAATTTTAAATCGTATATATGATGAATAGGACGTGAATATTGTGTATAAATTTGTATGAACGACTGATGGAAGGCCCTAGGTATAACACCTTTGTGGAAGCATGCCAAGCCAGGGGTATAGCATCAAATGACAATGAATGGCGCAATTGCTTGAATGAAGCAAAACAATTTGCGAGTCCAAAAAAAATGAGAGAATTATTTGGATTCATTTGTGCTTTGAATATGCCAGCTAATGCATTGGCATTATAGAATGAGTTTAAAAAAGATTTATCTGAAGACTTTATTAGAATTTCAAATCCATTAAATGAAAATGCAGAGGATATGGCATATAATCGAGCACTTTTAGAAATTGAAGAAATATTAGTTGTTCATAATTTAAATTGTGCAGCATTTGGATTGCCAACTCCAAGGGTACGTAGGCTGTTACTTATATATTGAGAATAGCAAACACAGATAAACATTTATTATTGAAAATGACTTTATTGTTTTTCAAAATATTCTCCATGATGATCGATACACTTTTGCATTCGTTGAAACCATTTGTCATTGCATTCATGCTACTCCGAAACTGATATCTCCAAAACATGTGTTTTGAACGCATCAACTGC
>NW_022200402.1:1459-2271 GCF_009176525.2 Contarinia nasturtii | reverse complement strand
AAATGACAAACAAATGATTTTTTGAAAAAAATTCCAGGTACACTTCGAAACAAAATGTTGTACACTTACCTACACTTTCTCTACACTTAATTGAAACAATAAATTTTGAAAAAAAATTATGTAGCAAAATTATGAGTACACAGCCATTATTTTCTGTGTTTTTTTTCTTTATTAAAAAAATAAGCATATTTCCATTCTTTATTTAAACAATGACCATTTTAAGCCAGCATTTAGATCATAGTTCATCTTTCCCAAAATCCCCTACTTAGATCAATTTTTTCGACAAAAAAAAATTCGGTAATAAATGTAATAAATAGCAGTCAAAGAAGAGTACAAAAAGTATTAAAATTCATGTAAGTATTGTATATGAAAAGGTTTCTACCATTCTGCACAATTTTCATACAATAGTCAAAATATAAACAATATTACTGTTTTAAACAAGCATCTAGTTGTTTTACAATCAACTCTTTTTCGGTCCTTCACATCCAAGAAGAAGAATAAGAGTATAAGAAGAAAGTATATGGATCAAATTGTTACATTCAAATCCATATTTATTCATTTCCTCGAATTATCACTTCTGAAAGCTAGCTAGCTTTATCAAATCCAACTTAATTTCTTCCTTTCTGCAATGAGTGAGTTGGCCCGTGATAAAGTAACAAACAATGGAATTTTAATCAATGATTTCTTCGATAGAAAAGATCAATGATTTCTTCGATAGAAACCAATATGAAGATCGCAATCAACAATCTCTAATATATTATCAACCAGTCTATGTATTTCGGATGGATATCCATCCGAGATATTTTAGAATA
>NW_022200402.1:0-1449 GCF_009176525.2 Contarinia nasturtii | reverse complement strand
GTCTATGTATTTCGGATGGATATCCATCCGAGATATTTTAGAATATCTGGATATTTAACGCAACTGCACAGAGCCAGAGCTGTGTGCGTCGCACATATAATCTACGGTATGTCACTACACGTAAAATACAGACACAGTGTGACTGTGTACGTGCGGCACTTGATACACATATACGTCGCGACATACCGTAGATTCTATTTGCGACGCACATAGCTCTGGCGCTGTGCAGTTGCGTTGAATATCCAGATATTCTAAAATATCTCGGATGAATATCCACCTGAAATACATAGACTGTTATCAACCGCCAGCGCCATGGTCAAGCAACGAGAAAAATAATCTACATCGGTATGATTTCTTTGAATATAATTTACTCTTTTTGTTCTATTAATATTTCTATTTAGTATCAAAATACGTTTGTGATTTGGTTTGATTTTTTATACAGTTCATCGGCAAATATGGGACCACCCAATAGGTTTGTAAATAATTCGCCAGTATTCGGTGTAAATTTCGCCAGTATTCGGAATCAATACAATTTCTTATTTTATACTATGATGTAAAGTAAACCCTAAAACAGCTCAAATAAAAATTTTACGTGTGGGTGATCTTTTTACCACACCGTTCTATAAAACGAAAAAATACACACAAACATCTTTTATTCAATCTTAATAATAATAACAACAAATAATAATTCAACTGTAAAACATGCCCTGTTTTCTGGTACTAGCCTAATCAGTCTGATTTCTCTGTTCAGGCAGCCACTTCCACCACTTGTACTACCATAAAGTAGAATCTATTGTATAAGTGGTTGCTTTAGGACTCAACAATCTAAGAATATAACATTTGCTACCCGAAAATTTATTCATTTTTGATAAATTAAAAGAATAATGGAGACAAAGACATTTAAAAATTCTCTCAGAATTGCTTGATAAAAATGTAAGAAATGTATTTATATATTTATATTATCTTGAATAAACCACCAAAGCGGAGGAACGCTGTTCGATGCAGTTATTATTATTAAGATTTGATCGAGTTTTGTGACCCACCGGCCTCAAAACCCGCCGGTGTGTTTTCGTATTCGGTGACAGCAGCATGTTAACAAAATCATCAAATCCCAGTAATGTACCCACCATTTCATAAGAATATTTGGGGGTGGAGTTATCCTAGGAACCCTCGTCAACACCTATGGTCACATTCTTTTTTCATTAAGTCAGCACACACATTCTCCAATGATTGGTAACCATCGAAAGTTGTTTTCAAATTAATTTTTGCATAAGAAATTATTAGTAGGTCCAGTTTGTTGGTGTTATAAATCAATCAGTTTTACATGTCTAATGGCCAAATACACAGTACGATGTTTCACCGATTTCAAGAATATAATATGAAGTGAATTTAAAAAAAAAAATTGCACAAGATCGCAAAATTCCAGTTCAATACTAGGGTTGTACAGAA
>NW_022200401.1:0-1577 GCF_009176525.2 Contarinia nasturtii | reverse complement strand
TATAAGTTGATAATCCAGCAGTGTTTAATAATTGGAAAGATATATCTGCTGAGCTGAGCGCTCGATTACTGCTCGAGCTAATTTAGCTAGCTGAAAATATCTCAATATAATGCATATGAAAAAGACTAAATGCATTGAATTCAGAGAATGTAATTCTGCTACTGAGATTGCCTGAATCAGGGAGCTGAAAACCGCAAGTAATCGATGCGTACACTCGTAATGAATGAAGTAAGCCTGTCTGATTTTACATATAGTTGCATATGAATAAGGCAGAAGTATTTATTGCGTCGCACATTTTTCTTTCAATGTTAACAAACATGTGAAGTTGCAAAAGCCATGCTCGCACATCACGACTACACGCAACGACGTGTATGTGTCTTAGTCAATAGCATTGTAATTGTGTTGTTTTGCATCGCCGAATATTCTGTAAATTTCGACTGATTTCGGCAATACAGACAGCACACTAGCAATGAGAATGAGCGAGATTCATATAAGTTGTCGCATATTTTCGTGTTATAATCATTTTCTTGCGATTTTAAGCTCCCTCAATTCAGAGTATCTCAGCAGCATATTCAGATTTAACCCTTAACCGGGAAGGTCGGTTCTCAGAGGCCCGGTAGCGAATTAAAAAAAAAAAGATACATAAAATCGCATAAAATATTATTTTAATCAAACAAATTGTTTTGTAA
The DNA here is from genome assembly GCF_009176525.2 of Contarinia nasturtii. Classification (NCBI taxonomy): domain Eukaryota; kingdom Metazoa; phylum Arthropoda; class Insecta; order Diptera; family Cecidomyiidae; genus Contarinia; species Contarinia nasturtii. The sequence continues at coordinate 888 of NW_022200401.1, read as the reverse complement.
TATATTCTTTCATCCTTCTACTAATCGTTGAAAAAAGTTGTTTTGAATTTGGTTCCCTAAGTAGCGCTGTATTGAGGTTTGAACAACTACCGGACGTACATTTTCCATACAAAATGTCATCAAATTTTTTAAAATGAAGCAATTTGTACTTAACAACTACTGAACTGAAACTTAAATTCATCCGATTCGGAATAAATATTGATTATTTTTTAATTTTTTCAGTTATATTTTACAAAATACATATTTAATTCAATATCTATTGTGTTAAAACAATCATTTTCGTCGTATAAATTCAATGAAATTTGAAAAAAGAAATTTTTTTTTCATTGAATTTGCATGGAAAATGTACGTCGGGCCTCAGAGGCTCTAACGTCCTTGCCCGATAACGTTAGGATTTTGACCTGCCCGGTTAAGGGTTAAATATTATTTACAATCTCTGTTTGAATTGATTTTCATGAATTCAAGTGATTCTCATGATGCTCATTGCGGTTTTCAAATCCCATACGATTCTTTATGCGACAAAATGATTTGTAACAGGAAAAATTGATTGGGGCTGCTTTGATTATCTGGTCACATAACCATAAAACAATAGCCATTGTAATTATTTTTGAATTTGATATACATATTTTATATTCTCAATCAAAATGTCATCGAAAAGCGTGTTTTGCATATGTTACACGTGTTTGACATTTTATCGGTTTGTGTTATGATGAAGCTTTAAATACTTTCGCACTCATTTTCAAGAGAAAGCACTAACACTATGGGCTTGAGAACGAGAGTGCAAGAAAAGGGAAAAGAGGGAGCAAGATGAAAAGGGGATAAAGGAACCCAAAGAAAACGATAATTTACCTCATTTAATCAATTATATGGTGTGTGTTTATTTTGGGC
>NW_022200400.1:0-3630 GCF_009176525.2 Contarinia nasturtii | reverse complement strand
TATTTGTGGGAACGGGTGAGTAATGATAACTTTTTTTTTAATTCATTAATATATAATAGAACGATTGACAAAACCAAAATTTGAAACACTGAATCAATTTTGTGACGAAAATAGTTGGTAGATATTTCTTCAAAACGTTGCAGAAATGTTTTCTTTTTACTTTGAGAGTTTTCCATACTGACGCAATGAAGCAATTTCACAAAAAAAATAAAGAGGCCTACGTAGTCAAGCTGACTTTTCCGCATGGCAATGAAATTTTGAGAATAAAGTGAAATTATGGTCTATTTATGGTTGCAGTAACTTAAATTACCGTGAAAATTTATGAATATCATTTTCTTATCAAAATAAATAGTCTCACAAAGTTTAAAGAAATTTCAATCAAAATATAGGTTCCCTCATACAAAACTTTCGATTTTTGGCTCAACGCTAATTTGCATTAGAATTTCAAACTTTCGTAATGTCATTTTTTGGTTAAAAAAACAACTTTTGGAAAGTTTCACGTCATTACGCTAAAATATTTTTTTTTTGTGAATTTTTGTATGAAAAGTCTGTGAAAAATTGATTGCATCGTAAAATTAACATCAGATTTCGGTTTTGTCATGCCAAAAAGCCTTCCACTACACATTCTTTCAGCGTTCAAATTGAAAGAATATCATTTCAAGGCATTTTTCTTCACACAAAAAATAAGCCTGACAAATTATTTTAGGATTCCTATTAAAATATTAATTTGTAAGGTTTCCTTATAATATTGGAACATTTTATCAGGAAACCTTTAAATAATAAAAATGTTTTGTTTCAACACAGTGAAGTTGGCTTTGACGTTTGGACGTTCCAATTTATTAGGATTCCTGTTAAAATATTGCGATTTTATAAGGAAACCTTACAAATTCATTTTTTAATAGGGATCCCAAAATAATTTGTTGGGTTTTTCTCTTGTGTGTTATAAGTGCCTCTTCAGATTTTTACATCGATCAACCAAAGTTGCGGAAAATTTGACCAAGTCTATTCCTTGTAGACTCAGCCATAGACTAGTAGTTAGCGTGCCAGGTTTGTAAGCGTGAGGACACGAGTTCGATTCACGGTCAAATGTTGGCCGGTATTTTTCCACCTTGATTCGCTCAGGAATCATCGGTGGTTTAATGAGACGAAGTTTGAAAGAAGTCTGATACTTGTGGAGTGCTTCGGAGGGCACTTAAAGCCGTCGGCCTCGTGTGTGTGCACAACGAAGATATGGGTTCAGCACAGACACACGTAAAATAGAGTGCCTTCGCGTTAGGTTGGTGTCTTGGATATGCGATATCCACGAAATCTACCGTAAAAAGGTAGTACTGATTTACTGGTGAATATACCGGTAAATCAGTGGTGGAAGTACAGTCTCTATTGAAAAGAGAATCCAGTGCCATCAATCGGGCGTATTGCAATAGTTTAAGAGACCTGAGCAAAGAGGAACTACGGATATTGCTGGATAGCAGACCTAGTACACTCCCCGATCTAATCCAATAATCCAGTAATCCAATTCCTTGTATACACAAATCATCCCATAAAAACAGATTTTGAATTTCATGTCTGAGCACGAAACCATCGTGTCACCAAAGTGGTTGAAAAATGATCAAAAAATGTATGGATGTGGGTACTCCATTCGGACCAAAAAATTCCACCGGTCATCAGATATTGCTCAAAAACTAATCAGCACGTCTCCTAGCAGTCCATAATCATCCTGCAAAGTCAAAATTTGAATTGAGTTTTTGGAAGAAGACTTAAATATTATTATATACCGTTATTATTATTATTATATACCGAGTCTCCGAAAGATTCATATAAACATGCAATGTAACAATATAAACATGTAACACATTACAATTGTAACGAAGCATGACAGTATTGTCATCACAAATGTAACGTTAGATTTCAACATTACCAGTAATAGCTATTGTTATTCTTATAACATTACTGGCAATACTTCGTTACAGAAATAATGTGTTACTCAACACTAATGTCAAAAATGTAACATTTATAATAAGAATTTTCAATGTAACTTTAAGTTGAAAATATATTTACAATAGATGGCGTATGTGTCCGCTCTAAGCTCATCATTGAAATTGCTCATCATCCCAATCAATTTCAATGATGAGCTTGGAGCAGACACAAACGCCATCTATTGTAAATATATTTTCAACTTAAAGCTGTGTTTTCTGGGTGTTTATGGGAACAAAACACGAATCAAGCGTTTTTTCGATGTCTGAATGTATGTGCCCTGTACCCTATACGCTGTACGCTGTACGCAAAAATTTGTTAACATGATAACTAACAAACAAGAAAAGTAATTCAAAATCTGACTTCACAGGATGATTGGGGGTGTCGAGGAATAGAAACCTTTAGATTTTGAGCGATTTTGGTTGATAGAGTGAAGTGTCATGTCTGGTGTGATGCCCATGGCCAACCATAGGAAAAATTCAATTTCTTCCAAAAGTGATATTTTATGACATCATAGTGATGTTTTTTTTTAAATCAAATTTTGAGCACTCATCACCAAAAATCATTTTTTTCGAATTCGTTGTTATAGTCATGTTTCTATGACCTTCCTACAGAGGTTATAGGGGTACGATTTTTGATTCTTGAAAAAATGTCAAAATCGAACCACTCTGCTGTATAAGTACCTCCCGAACAAAATTTTGGATTTTTTGCTCAAAAACGAAAATTTTGTATGGAAGGTACCACTCAATTGTATTGAAATCTCTTCAAACTTTCAGAATGTTAGCTTTTTGTGAAAAAAATAACTTCTGCAAATTTTCACATGATTACGATATCATTGAAGAGTCTATCAAAAATTATTTGTATCGCAAAACTCATATAAGATTCAGTTTTCTCATGGATTCATATTTACGGTTAAAGATACGTAATAAATGCATGTTGTGGATCACAGTGCGGAAAAGTTCATCTTACGGATGTAAGACATTTTATTAGCTATTGAAATTGTAATGTAATATTTAACATTATATTAATAGCTATTATAATTTTATTAAGTATTACAAACATTTCTGTGTATGTAATGGTCAGTAACATTACAATTTCAATGCTGGTAAATCTGTACCTCCGAAATCTTCATATAAACATGCCTAGCAAGTAGCTTCTTACTCAGTTTTCTAGTTGAGTATTGTTTGCAACTTACATTAGCGACTCTGTGACGCGTGGCGCTCATTATAAATTGAGTTATATGCTGCTCCCAGAGAGCGATGCGGTAGAACTACACTTTAAATCTATAGCTTGATATTTACATTTATTCTTCCTCTGTTTCATATATTTATAATTTTCAGATCACGGAAAAATTATCAAAACGGTTAATGCTGAGTCGGCCGATTCAAACAAAAAAGTAAGTTCGGTTGTAATCGAAGAGTTGGATGTTTTACCTACCATTGAACCAATACGAAACTTGGAAATCATCCGAACCACACAATATGGTGAGTACACAAGCCGCAATACCCTTGAATTTAGTCATACATGGGCACGGAAAAAATGTAGGGGGGTGTTGTCAATCAGCCAATCTATTTCAAAATTTCTTTATTGCTTCATCAAGATGACCTTAATGTCTTTCTAATAAGCTAAGAATGGCGTGATGGTGTTAAAAAACAT
>NW_022200399.1:0-4144 GCF_009176525.2 Contarinia nasturtii | reverse complement strand
TTTTGTTGTTCAGACATATTTTTATGTGTTTTGAATAATTATACACTGTTATAGTGAAAATAAGTTAAATTATTCTTTTTTAACACAAAATCGTGCATAAAGTACGTGTTTCTTTCAATAGTCGACTTGTAAAATTGATTTAGCCAGCAAATCATGGCACAATATCAAAATGGCGGATCAAATAATTTTTGCTAATTTTTGCTAGTTTTTTTCTAATTTTCCTAGTTTTTACTTGAAATATAAAAAACTAGCTAATGGTTTCCGTCCCCTAGGCAAGCAACGATGACTTTAAAATACAGTAACGTTTGATCTTATAGTATATAAAGACAAAGATAAAATATGTGGAATTTGTTCCTTTCGTATATGACAATCATTAAACATTGACGTTTTCAACATTGCAGTCATATAAATGGAATGGATAAGAAAAACTTGTTGATCTGTCAATAATCTTATTTTTTTTTTTATAGAGACAAAGAAAGAGTTTCAAACTCTGAGTTTGAGAGATGAAAAATATATGAACCAAATTAGTGATGGGCAGAATTGGGAATCTATTTTTTTTCGGGAAAAAACATATATTTTTAAACGGGAAAATTCCCCATATGGGAAAATATAATATATTGTTTTTTTGACACTCCCATGGTGAGACTTACTGACTGAATTGTACAAAAGAAATTTATAGCTGTGGAGCACCATTAACAACAATTAACAATTAATCACTGTAAAATACTCAGAACACTACGAACAATTAAATGATATCTCGTTTGGGTTCGCCCACCATCTGGCCAAAGGATAGTTAAATGTGGTTAAACTGAATCAAATTCAAAGGACACGTCTTTAACCACTTGAAGTGATTACACTTTTAGATTTATTGTACATATTCCCTGTACAATTTAACTTTTCCATACATACTCTAGAATTTCCAATTTAAATTGTATTGTTGAAAAATTGTTACTTTTGCTATAAATCCACTTTTCACCAACGATTCAGCCTAGATATATCCAACGCATAAAAATATCTGCAACGCTGATGCTATGTTGCTTGCGCTGTTTTGTGTATGACGTATATGTTTGTGCCTGTGCATTCAATGTGTTACACGACACACACACAACACAGCACCATCGATCTGTTCCTTCATACGCTTCAATGTACGCAAGCAAAAGTGCTGTGCAGTCATATGCTGCTTATTTTTATGCAAAGCATATATCTAGACAAAGATGAATCGTTGCTTTTCACCTAAAAACAGAGTATCATGATTTGCTGCTGCTCAGCATATAGCTGAGAGCTGAGAAATGCTGAACTCGTGCGGCTAACGCATACGAAACGGATGCACGATACATATTCCCCTTTCGCTTCGTATGTGCTGCCGTTGACGCTATTGTAAGCACACTATACCAGCGAACATACGAAGTGAAAGGGGAATATGTATCGTGCATCTGTTTTGTATGCGTTAGACGTACACTTTCAGAATATATGAAAGACTGAGAGCAAAAACAGCACTTCGCATCTCATCTCTTGCTTTCACTTACGTAAGCAAAATAACGAGGGATGCGATGTGATGTTTTTCTCACAGCTTCTCATGTGTCGGTCGCAACACAATTTCAAACTCAACTGGTTACTAAGTTTTGAGTTTTGAATTGAACATCCAATCAACTATTTATAACCGTTTAAACGGGGAGAATGCATGTGTGCGTGCATCCGTTTCGTATGCGTTAGCCGCACGAGTTCAGCATTTCTCAGCTCTCAGCTATATGCTGAGCAGCAGCAAATCATGATACTCTGCCTAAAAAAAGTGTCTATTTTGAGCCATCAAATATTCAATTCGATACTAAAAATAAATTCCCAAATTGGGAAACGCCAACTTTTTAAATGTATTTTGTTTGGTATTTTTAACGATTCAAAAACGCAACAAAATTAAAATTACTCAAACATATGTTCGTATTGATGAAAAACTGGCAACTACACCATTCACGCAATATACCGTGGATTTATCGAATTTCATGTGTGCCGGAACAAACAATGCAATAAAATATGTGTAAAAAGTAATACGCAATGACTACTCTTGGTTCAACGCCGCGATTCACACGAGTACAAATATTTAAGTAATTTTATCCATTATTTACATTACAGCACACCAAAAAAAAAATGTTGAATTCGATGTGTTTGATTGACAGGATGTAAAACATCGTCGGCATCTGCCTAATCAATTTATCATTACTCGGGAAAGTTACAACATGGAATTCATATTTGAAAAGTGCAATTTACTTTTGTTAAAGAGCTTGATTTTCATTTCTCGTGCGCGTTGAAACAGCGGAAAAAGTCGTAGACGAACAAATTGACTCTAATTCGAAATTCTGCCTAATATGTGTCAAATGGTTCAACGTCATTTTTCTTCTCGAAAAAATTAACAGTCCGTGTATCAGTAGGCATATTAAAAAAAAACAAACAAATTGGTGTTCTTGTTGAAAATACGTACAAATGATCGATGTTGGCTATTAACAAACTGACTAACCAAAAACTTTTGCCTTTCGGTTGAATGTAGTCTAAGACCGAAATGTTTACTTCATTTCAATTGAATGTAACGTGATGAAGGTTTGTAAGAAAAGAATTTTTTCACTTCTTATCCCTCTGTCATTTTTTCATTTATTCAATTTCCTAGAACGCAATGTAATCAAAAAAAAAAAAAAACTGGGCAAAGCAGCAAACAAAAATAAAAAAATTCGGAGAAATGAGACAACGGAAAAAACGAAAACGCACAAGGAAATCACGAGAGGAAAAGAATTACGACCGAATTATTTGAATTGCTAAATAAAGAAGTTAGTGAATGACTTTAACTGAACTGTTGTTTTGCAAGTAAGGGATTCGAAATCAGGAAGCTCATTCTATCTTCTTCTTTTTATTTCAAAATAATTCAGCTATTTTCTCTCACTCGGGGTGTGTTTATTAATATCGTGAAATAAATCAAATATAATTAGGCTGAAAATATGTATATTTATTAAATAGCACAATTGAATTGCACACACAATGAATGTATGTGGCGAGGCATTCGTATACAATGTGGTTAAATAATGATGTTCAATAGTCTGGCCATAAGTCAGCAAAATTGTGGCCAAATAATGAAATATATGCATTAACGTGTGCTTATGCGTGTGTGGGCGTATTGTGTTTGTTTGGCGCATACTGGCGAACGAGAACACTACACACGTTTATTGAATATGATTTTGTGTAAACAATAAATTAGCTCTCATCGATATACATTTTGCTTGAACAAGGGTCTACGGATATCCCATTCCATTTGGATTTAATGAAGTTTAAATCGGAAAACATTCAAACAATTCGATAAGTGAGTTTGAAAAGAGTGAATGTTTTTGTCATATGTTCGCCAAACAACTAGTGCATATGACAGAATAGTTTTCATTAAATGCTGCTTAAATTCAAAAACTTTGCTGAAAATAACCATTTGTCAGTTCAGGCACGACCGAAATTAAATGATAAGCGAAGATACAAACATTCTTTTCGGACTCATTTATTAGATTTATGTATGGAAATTCCATAATAGAGTTTAATGACGATATTCCGATGACGTAGTTTATTGTGATTACGTAATTTACCTCAACTGTGGCCAATTAAAAATTTACGTGCAATCGAAATAGCCGCACATGTAGTTAGCTTGCCTTTGATTTTGAACGTTTCATTCACGTGATTGTTCACAGTTTTCAACGAGTTCAAAACATCAAAGATTTCAACAAGCTCATTCATTTGCGTTCAAGAGCCACACTATACACATAGCGGCATTATGTATTTTCATTTCGGAACGTGATGTGTGAGCGTGTTCGGCAATCGCGCGCACACGAGAAAACCACACAAAAAACAAATCCATTTGAAAATGATTGAAGAGATATTTTTGGGATATCTATTTTTGTACAAATTCTTAATTCGAATAGAATTGAATGTAGCGAACTAAACAGACTCGCGGTTCATTGAAGTCTTATTGACTTACATTTTATATATACATCAAATGAATAATGTGCATTTATTATCTGTTTTTAATCGCACTTTGATTGATTGGTAATCGGTTATTACTCATTCGATTTGTTTGCCTTTTAATTCGAACAAGATAAACTAATTCGGCCAAATGATAGTTTTT
>NW_022200398.1:0-3147 GCF_009176525.2 Contarinia nasturtii | reverse complement strand
ACCGCGGCTCTTCAAAGTTTCATAAATAATGTCGCAAACGTTTGCTTTTTATGTTTGTTAAAGTTCACCGGCAAACGAAAATTGTATTTAACAATGTTGTCCGGCGTTTTTTTGAGCTCGATCATCGTTTGGGTATATGGTTTTTTGGTGCTTCCAAATGGTTATAATTCATTCAGTCATTCGGAATTCACGCCGGAAAATAAGAATCTCGCGTATATTCCGATCATTGCCATTTTTCTCTGGAGTTTTTGTTCGTTCTGTGGTGTAAATTCAATGCCATGGTAATTTCACTTTTGTTTTTATGATATTTTACATTTGAGAGGCTGTGAGGAAAAACAGCACGTCGCACCTCATCTCTTGCTCTCACTTACAGGAATTTCTGTAAGCAAGAGAAGGAGGTGGGATGCGACGTGCCGTTTTTGCTCTCAGCCATCTCATTTCTTGTTTGTATCATTTTCAAGTTTGATAAAATCACATTCAAAATTCGGTTTTTTTTTCGATTCTTGCAGGCAATTGCTGTCCGAGGTGTTTCCGTACAAGTATGTAAAAGTTGACTATCAAATCGTGCCGGAAAAATTAACGTTTTTATTTCTCATTTCATTAGAACAAGAGGGGCAGCAACTGGAATCACTGCAGCGATTAACTATGTGATATGGTAATTAAATTTTTTATATTTTCGATTCAAATTCCGAGGACATTTTCCCTCTCTTCTAATTATATAATTTTATCAACACGTCAATTTTTAGCTTCATTTCAACCAAAACTTATTACAATTTGGAGACGACATTTTCACTGAGCGGAGTCGCGTTGTTTAATTCCATCGTTATTGCCGTTGGTCTGGTGCTAATGTATAAAATCTTGCCAGAAACCGAAAATCGTTCGCTAGAGGACATTGAAATGCATTTTGCCGATAATTCGAAGAAATTCACCGACCGAAAAATCCCGAAGATCTCAAAACAAAAACGAGCAAACGCGAACGATCCAAATGAAATTCCAAATAAATCGGTGTCTGTAATTGATCAAATTGATATTGGCTGTGATAACCGTGGTTTTGTTAATGATCATTGAAAAAGAGTAATTTAATCGAACCAAAATTGAATTTCTCTGATACTTTTAACCCGAATCAGGTTGATTTCGTTCAATTCTCAAAAGAAAATTCTGAATCATTCACATCGAACCAGAAATGCACCTTACTGAGAACCGTTCATTGACACTCATTTGATCACATTGTGCGTAATGTTATTTTAACTGTAAACAAACTAGAATAAAATAAGTGTAAAATTAAGCTGTTTTCATTGACACAACTAATAAAAGACAAAGTATTATACATTGTAAATAAATTGTGTTGGTGTGTATGAACTGAATTGTGTGCAGTCACGTGGTTCGTTCAAATGCTGCAGTAATAAATCGTTTGATTGCATCACATTCAACGAAAGAGGAGGAAAAGAAGACGAAATTTAAAGATGTGGGTCGGCGCCGTTTTTAAATGTGAACAAAAAAAGAAAGTGTTCGGAATACGCGAGAGGTACAGTGTTTTCATGTGAATCACACACACACACGTATTGGTCACTCGTCTCACAATGCTATTCAGATGGCTAAAAATAACCGACATCAATTGACATAATGAGACCGAGAGACGCCAAAAAAACGATGACGTTTACGGAATGTTACTTCGTACAGTAAATTAATTCGCTTCAGATTTCTTACCTTCTCACACAATTCTTCGCCGAACATATGAACACCGCCCGCTGATAACGAATGGTAACCTTGAAATTCTTTTTTTTTTGTGTGTGGTACAAGTGGATGGCTCTAAGAAGAGACACATTGCGAATGGTTTACATTAATGCCATCTGTTGGCTTGGAGAGATGGGAGAGATTGTGACATTTTTGACGTAATGTATTTTACGTATTCATGTTTTTGGCAAGTCATTTGTCAATTTGGAACGTCCTGTTTCAATATCAATCAAATCACCAACCCATTTGTTAGGTTACATAAAATATTTAAAAACAAACATAAAACAATACACAGCTTTTGGTAAAAAACAAAATAAAGAGATAAAATAAACTTAAAGAATAAATTACTGATAAAAAATATATCAGTCTAATATTTATTTCTCACCATTTTTATAACGCTATTTACAGCGACTTCAAAATGCGAAAAATGACGAAATGTCATAAATCTAAATTGACAAATGACTTGTCAAAAACATGAATACGTAAAATACATTACGTAAATTTGGTTGGAGACGTTGGAGAAAAATAATATTTCATCATTTTCATCATAAAAAAAAATATAGTTTTGTTCAAAAATTCAAATAAAATCAAATTTAAAAAATATATTATTATTATAAAGGAAAAATATATTACTTAAAATAAAAATAAATAATAAATATGTGCATTTGTGAGGGATGTCAGGTATGATGGCGCTGATTAGCGAGACTCGCATAAAAAAGTCTCCAATCTCATATATGTGTCATCCACGTGTATGCACGATTTGTTTTTTGGTTTTTTTTCGGTTCGAAAAAACCGAATCTGATATAAATTTTGCGATACAAATAACTTGATTTTTGCATGGAAGCCATCTGTATGATATCGAATGAGATACTTCAATGAAAAACTTTTTTGGTCCCGTCTAATGGCGTCGTTTAAAAAAGTAAAATATAAAACGTTTTGAACATTAACTGCCTTTACTAAATGCGATGATCATATGTGTAAAATTTCATCTCCAAATTTTAAACTTATTACATTTTCAGATGTTTGAAAATCGTTCGTGGTCCCAACATTTCATGGATTTCTTTAATTTGCAACAACTTGGAATTGATGCTTGTGAAGTTGCATTCAATTCAACTGCTGTGCAGAATATTTTGAAATCGAATCAAGTGTTCGACGTTGTTTTATTGGAACAATTCAATAATGATTGCATGATGGCTGTTGCCTGGAAATTGAAAGCACCTGTTATTGGCCTAAGTAGTTGTGTACTTATGCCATGGCATTATGATCGCTTGGGGAATCCATCAACTCCATCATATATTCCTACGATCTTCATGGGTTATACAGACAAAATGAATTTTATTAAACGCCTCAGCAACTGGATTACCGTCAATGTATTGAAACTTATGTATCAGTAGGTATTTTATTTGGTTTTTC
>NW_022200397.1:0-4279 GCF_009176525.2 Contarinia nasturtii | reverse complement strand
AATGCATATTAGGGGTACCTCCCGAACAAAATTTTGGATTTTTTGCTCAAAAACGAACATTTTGTGTGGGAAGTATCCCTGATATGCATTGAAATTTCTTCAAATTTGCTAAGATTATGCAGTTTAGCAAGAAAATAAGATTTACAAGTTTTCACTGTGATTAAATTTCTACAACTACACATTTTGGGAAAAAAGTCCTATCAATTTCGAATCAACTGAACGCAATAAATTTTTGTTTGAAGTAATTTAATCATCATAAAGACTTGTGAATCTTATTTTCTTGCCAAAATACACAATATCAGCAAATTTGAAGAAATTTCAATACAATTTGAAGGTGCCTCTCATACAAAATTTTCGATTTTTTGCTCATAAACGAAAATTTTGTATGGAAGGTACCCCTAAATTGTATTGAAATTTCTTCAAACTTTCAGACTGTCGGCTTTTTGTGAAAATAATACCCTGTGCAAAGTTTCACGTCGTTACAATATCTTACAGGCATTGATTCCATACTAAAATTACCATTTTTAGTAATTTTTGTATAAAAAGTGTGTCAAAAATTATTTGTATCGCAAAACTAATGTCAGATTCAGTTTTTCGTGAGTTCAAATTTTAGTAAAATATATGTAATAAATGCATGTTGTGGATCACAGGGCGGAAAAGTTCATCTTACGGATGTAAGACATTTTATTTTGTGACATGAAAGAATCTATTTTCAATAAAAATGATAAAAAAATTGCAAAACTTTTCATGGGAAATATTGAATCGGAACCGTTTTGTTTTGGATCACAGCATTGAAGCAAGAAGTAAAAGAAAACACTCAAACAAGTGCCGAAAAGTAGACTACATCCCAAGTGCTGTATCAATCATTAGATATAGGTCAGTTCTCTCAATTATTTATTTAAAGCCAGTATAAGTTCTCTTTATTATTTATTTACAATGCTTAATGCTGAGTTCATGCCTCGAAAAACGAGATTTCCACTTGATTTATTGACTCGTTTCAAGTTCAGCCTATCATCAATCAATTTTGTATTTATGCACAGATGACCTATAAAAAGATTTACAAACCATAATAAACAAGTACTATTTGATAATAGTAATCTCTTAGGAGAGCCGGACGTAAACATTTTTTTCGGTTTTCGAATGAAACTCACAAGTATTAATCAGAAATTTTATTGTGTTTATTTGATCAAAACAAAATTTCATTGTAATTAATTCTACAAAAGTAATTCTTTTAAAATAAATTACGTCAAATGAAAAATGTGGCTTTTAAAAGCTACAGTCTTTGCCGTTTTTTTGTTTCAACGGCTCACCAATAAATTTAATATTATTATACTTCATTTTAATTTGTTCGATGAATGTTTTCAAATATTTGCATGAAAATTGATTGTTTGAAATATCAAGTTCGAACAATTTGAGCCACTTTGCTGTTGAAAATCCGATAAAAATTTCCGTCAAATCATTTCCTTCCAAATGAAGTGAAAATTTGTCACTCTTATGATCGGCTGAAAACAATGCAGATGTAAGATTTAACCATTTCAGTTTATTGTTGGAGAGGTCTATCTCTTGTAGTTCCAATTGATCCTTAAAGATGCCAAAATCAATTTGTGATAAGTTGCCATAGCTCATATTAATCACTTGTAAGTTGAATGCATGAAAAGCATTTGCATTCAAAGTTTGTAAATTATTTCCCGATATATCGAGTTTCTCAAGCGATGGACCGACTTGTGCTATCAATTCGGTAACGTTCGTGATTTTACAATGAGCGGCACTTAGTGTTTTAAAATTAAACTTTTTTATGTTGTTCGATGTGGATTTGAAATTAGTATTTTTCAAATTATTGTACGAAATGTCGAGCTCAAATGGTTTCGAATCGTAAATATGTTGCAATATCTCCGGAACATTTTCGAGTTGATTTCTAGTAAGATTTAATTTTTGCAAGTTTTTCAAGTGACTGACATTTGAAATGTATTTCAAATTGGTGTCAATGATGGAAAGGAATCGTGTTCCATTGGTTAACACACCCAAGTCCAAATTGAAAGTCCTAAATTTCGTATTTTCTAATTTTAGATCAAATAAATTGTTCCATTTACTAAGCACATTGACATTCAACTCTTCGGTAAATCTTCCATGCAACTGTAAGTATGTCTTTTTTGCATTTGATGACCGGAAACACTTCAACAATTCCGTTGGATTTTCAATTTGATTGCTATCGATGTTAACATGAATTTCAGAATTTTCTTTTCCTTGCATTACTTGCGCGTTTATTTCGTCTTCTCTACAATGTAATTCGATTTTTCCACTTGATGAATTGCGAAAAATACCTTCTTCAGTCCGATTGGTGACAATGACACGTAATTTAGTTCCCTTATACGTTCCCAAGAGATTAGCATCATTGTCTCGCCACGAAACGTATACTGAAACCCCACTGTTTACTAGTGGCCAAATCTGATCTGCATTCAATTGTCTATTGTTTTCCAGTCGTATTGTTTCTAAGCTATCTCCAATTTCAAAGTCTACAATACGCGACAAGTCTATTGAATTATTACTCAAGTCCAAATACTCCAAATTCAAAAGATCATCATAGATGTAGGAAAGTAGGCCACGTATTTTGTTGTTCGACAAGTGAATCCAAACCGATTTAAGTGGCATTTCTCTCACTTTATCGATGTCTTCAATTAAATTGTGCGAAAAATCCACGTCATTGATGTTGGGCATTTTTGCGAAGAAATTTTCGGGGATATCTTTCAATTTGTTATGCGATGCATTAAATTTCACCAAATGTTTGTGCTGCAAATCAAGCGATTCCAACGACTCAATATTTGAGTACGAAATGTCCAATAAAAGTAAATTTGGAAATGATTCGGCATATCTCTTAATTATGGCATGATCACACCCAGCAATTCTCAATCGAACAACCTTCAATTTATCTCTTTCATCCAAAAGATCGAAGAATTTCTTTGCCGCATCAGTTTCGTTTAAATCCATACAACAAACTTCAATCGATTCAATTCTATTCAATGAATTACAGTCGAAGCACTCGTAATTTTGCTCACAGCATTTCAACCACTTGTATAGTCCGACAAGAAGCAGACCGAGAATGACCAAAAATGTTACTACACAACATGTTCGAAAACCGTAAGCCATGGTGACACTTTCTTTCAAAATCTTATTATTTTTAAACGAGAGATTTTCAAAGGCAACACATTTTCTGCAATAATTAGCTGTTCAAGCAATGCAATTTGTTGGTTGGCGTTAAGCTTGGAAATAATTGGAGTTTATTTTTTATTTGTAAATTATCACGCTTTTAATAATACTTCAAATGTCTGGTTCTAATTTTTTATTCAATAATAAATTACGATTTTACTAAAAAACTATTCAAAAAGAATAAGCCACAAGAACATTTTGATCAAGTTTAAGACAGTACATTAATGTTTTTGATTGAAATAAACAAATCATGTGTAGCTGTTCCTTTCACTTTTGAATACGATTAAATTTTTTGTAGATTGGCAGAGTGCCGGGGCACATCAATTGATAACAAGAACAGTAAATAATAAATGATATCACCACATACAGTACCCGTGTGGAAAAGAAGTGATGGTACTGCTTAGCTGAAATCAACTGAAATTGAATTTTGTTAACTTTGGCCGTTTGGTTAATATAAATCGCCTATTTATCCCATTTTAAGTAGACAACTAATTTGGGACGAAATTGACTTAACTTAAGTCAACTGTGAATTGTGATTGAAGTTGATTTAAGTTGCTTTTTTCTCTACTGAAATCGACTGAATAATCAAACAAATCAACTTTTTTTTAAATCTCAGTTGAATTAAGTCGAAAACATCCCAAATTAGCTAACTGACTAGTCAGTCAGTGATTATGCCCACGGGAGCTGAATTGTCCGTTAATCGATAATCAGTTCGGATGTCGGTACCATGCTTGAGAGAAAATCTAGGTCGTACTTTAAATAATGGAAAAAACGAGTAAACAAGCAAATAACAAATACATATTCTAATCGCAAACATATCGTAATTGTTGAAAAACTGCCTGATTTTAGTAGAATTTAAAAAATTCTCGTTTTAATCGATACAACACTTGCAATGTCCAAGTTCAAAAAGTAAAAATACACAGATTAAACTTACGCCAAAAAGTCGACTACAACAGTTTATGAAGAAATGCGACTCAGAATAGTCGCTATTGTTGAATCGCAATGAATGGCTAGTGCATTCAAATGTCTTAAAAATGTTTATTTTTATAATAAAACAAGATTAACAGCTGATTCA
>NW_022200396.1:0-1251 GCF_009176525.2 Contarinia nasturtii | reverse complement strand
TGACCAAAGTCACAATATATAACACAATGGCAACAACAAATGAATATTGTGCACACGATCATATGTTGATTGTTGATCAATTACATGATTGTATGGCCAATTTTGGGCAGAAAGTTCCGACGCAAAATGCACCCATTAGATCATTCGACTATTATAACGATATATTTTTTTTTTCTTTTTGAAAGCAAGTAACATTAAATGAATGAGTTAAATTTGCCATTGCGATCGCGTATGTATGTCGGTGTATGTGTGTGTATTTGACTGGCATTTGTGCGCGTTTCATTCAATTCTCACTTGTTTGAATTGGTTGATGTGTCGATTTGCTTCTGTGCTTTTCGTCTCTTTCTTTCTTCTTACTAAAAATATCTTTTAAATAGCATTTGGTTTAGTAGGAAAAGAGATCAGCGCCATTGATCATATGACTGTTGCTCACTCATCAAACGGTGAGATATCAGGTGTGCTCTCATCGAAAATGTTCAATGAAGAAAAAGAATAAGTTAAAGATAAAAAACGACTCATATCATTATATGATATGAATCAAAATGCACAATTTAAAAAAATGCCTATACACAAACTATCCGGATGCATTTGTTTTGGGTATAATTACCAAACGAAATTACAATGCTATTTTTCTCGTTTAAAATGTTTGTTTTCCTTTCGCTCATTTCCTTTGGATATTTTGGCGACACATAAAGAAGAATTCACAGCGGCACGATTCACTGCTTGGTATTGTTGCTTTGTTTCGTGTGTTGTTTTTTTTTCTTTCATTTTCTGCTTCATAGCGTTCAGTGGGGTCGGTGTTTATTTTTAGTGACGCTTTGAAGAAATCAGCTAATGGCTGCCGAACGAGAAAAACGACATACATGAATGATTGAATGCTGTAACACAAGATCTACATTTCTCAACAAATCAAATTGAAACGTTTAAATCTCTTTTACACGCCGTATTTTGACGTATATGCAATGACATGCAAATAGTGTTTATGAATGTTTTTTTTTTATCGTCGAATCGATCATAAGTTTGACTTTTGTGGTTAAAAAAACATTTTTTTTTTCTCTTTCTTGGTCTAATGATTTCATCCGTTGAGATGAATGAAGCGCCAGCACTGACACCACTGCTATCGAAACAGATCGTTTTTTTATTGTTGTTGTTACACCGTTCGTTGTCTACTTTCGCTTGGGTTATCTTAATCAAATTATGTAAATCAATTCCACGATGAGCTATAATTACAATAATTGGCGTGTGAATGCA
>NW_022200395.1:9354-14848 GCF_009176525.2 Contarinia nasturtii | reverse complement strand
GTCGAGAAGAAGAAGAAGACATAAAACTACGTCTGTGCACCGCTTATGTTTTTTCCTATCTGAATAGCGCTAGCTATTCGCAGCGTCTGTACAGCATTGCTGCCCAGATGCTGAATCGAAACGGTTGCCGCACGCGTTTTGTAGTTACCACACAACATATTGTCATATAGTCTAAGTAATAGGGTGCTTCATTTTTTGCACATTTTGCAGAATTATGTCGGCCATGCTCATAACCGATGCAAAATAATCATATCTATCCCATAAAGGCGTTTTCAAAATTTTAAAATGATATTTAGGCGTTCCAGATGACCTTTGAATGGAGACATGTATGAAATTCTCCTTTTTTGCCGTTTTAAGCCACTTCACGGATATATTTTTGAAATTTTTCTCAAATTTTTGCGCCTAATCGGATTCTACTCTTAAATACCTTTCCAACGATATATAAAACGTGTTATTTTTTTTGACTCCATGAAAATTTTTGGGAGGGTCCTTTTTGGAACCATGTTCAAAATTTCAGTTTTCTCATATTCATGTCACCAAAATCACTTCGGAGAATACATGGATCTCAAATTTGATGATACCATCTTATTCTACGTCCAAATACCTTTCCAATGGTATATCACTAGTCACCACCCGTTTCCGTTTGACCGGTTCCACTGTGGGGGACCTTTTCATGGAAAAAATCAACATTTCGACATCTTCATATTCATGAAACCAAAATCCACTTCACTAATGTTGATTTTCTAAATTTCACTTTCCCATTCGATTCTACTCATAAATACCTTTCCAACGGTGTATCAAACACCATATTTTGTTTTCATTTCATCGTAATTATTCTGGTCGTACTTTTAAAGATAAAATCTCACATTTCAAGTAAAAATGTGAAAATCAAGGATTTTTTCTTTAAAAGTACGACCAGAATAGTTACCATGAGTCAAAAAAAATAACACCTTTTATATGACGGCCTAAGAAGAAAACAATAACATCTGTATGTTATTGTTTTCTTCTTAGGCCGTCATATATCGTTGGAAAGGTATTCAAGAGTAGAATCCGATTAGGCGAAAAAATTTGAGAAAAATTTCAAAAATATATCCGTGAAGTGGCATAAAACGGCGAAAAAGGGGAATTTCATACATGTCTCCATTCAAAGGTCACCTGGAACGCCTAAATATCATTTTAAAATTTTGAAAACGCCCTTATGGGATAGATATGATCATTTTGCATCGGTTATGAGCATAGCTGACATAATTCTGCAAAATGTGCAAAAAATGAAGCACCCTACTAAGTAACCATTGAGCTAACAGAGTATGATTCACTAATACCATAGTCAGTATACAAACGCATGTCGAGCAGAGAAAGAACGCGAACGTATATGCTCTGTGTGGTACAAACGAAGTGTGTTGCGCGTGCGGCAACCGCTTCGATTCAGCATCTGGGCAGCAATGCTTTAAAGACGCTGCGAATAGCTAGCGCTATTCAGATAGGAAAAAACCATCACTGGGATATTATCGGGGATATAATTGTATCCATATACAAGTCCTCAATACTTTTGGGGTACGTCCCTAGCTCATGGCAAAATGTAAAAGTAACTTTTATTCCGAAAATAGGAAAAGATGACTACACGTCGCCAAAATTCTTTAGACCAATCAGTCTCTCGTCTTTCCTTTTAAAAGGATTAGAACGACTGATCGAAAGGTATCTAAGAGAAATATTGGAGGCTTCGGGCGACCTGCATGGAAGTCAGCACGCCTTTCAGCAGGGTAAATCAACCGAAACGGTACTCCACAAAATAGTATCTATGGCCGAGAAAACACTGTTGGACAAGGAATTCATGGTCACTATATTTATGGACATCGAAGAAGCATTCGATAATATATCTTTTGAAGCCATAAATGAAGGTGTCAGAGAAACTGGTGCAAACCAAATGATCCAAAATTGGATCAATTCAATGCTAATGAATAGGAACATAACCTTTCGAAATCGGGGGGAGGAGGTGATAGTGCATGCAACGAGGGGGAATCTTCAAGGCGGTGTGCTGTCACCTCTCCTTTGGCTATTAGTAGTGAATGGACTCCTAAGAGACTTCATGAAAATGGCTACCAGGCGATTGGGTATGCAGATGATCTCAGCATAATTTGTAGGGGAAAATTCCTGATTACTCTATCAGACAGAACCCAGTCAGCAGTTAAGCTGGTTGAATCATGGTGTCTGGAGGTGGGGCTCAGGGTAAACCCTGCAAAATCAGCACTTATCATCTTCACAAAGAACAGAAACCTTCACGGTAAAAATACTTGGGTTTTATGCTTGACTCAAAACTCACATGGCGAAGCCACATTGAGTACAGAGTTAAGAAATGCCTGAATATCTTTTGGTGCTGTAGGTATGCCATTGGTAAAGCTTGGGGTCTATCCCCTAAATGCCTCCTCTGGCTGTACAAGATCTCTAATACAGTAGCTTTTTAAAATGAAATCTGTCACACTAACGCCCTCACTTTATGTTTTGGCGAACTAAACAGAATAAAGTTTAATATAAAAGTAAAGTCTCCATCAGGATATTTTATACAGCCGGTGTCAAGATCACTAAAACTGTTAATAGAATCTGCAATTTTTACGCAATTTTGCGATGTGATTGCGAGATTAAGAATATAAATAAAATAAATGAACGGAATAAACGAACTTGACAGAACAAAATAATTCGCACGAGTGTATGACAAGTATGTAAGAGAACAATAACATTACGTTTTGTATCTATCTGTCGAATGTCACACTCACACTTATAAGTTTACGTATGGAGATTTTAACAATATCATTTCTACAAGACCTACACACTCTACACCCGAGGCTTTTTAAGTTAAATTAAAACGCATATAAATTTATTTTTTTAAATAGAAATTATCTAATGCTAATTGTGCTAACTTCATTTTCAAAACAAAAAAAATGAAACAATTTATTAAATTATTTTTCAACAATTTTTGGAATAACATATGCGCTCATTCTCAAACTTGTGAAATAATATCCCATTCTATATATAGATAGCACTGTCTATACGAAGTTCGGCAAACAAAGCATTACGCTTATTGAGCGCATTACACCTCTTGGCTGTACACAGCTGTTGTCAAGCCTATGCTCGCATATGGATCTTTTATTTGGTGGACTGGCACTGCGACTGCTAGTGCTAGAAATAAGCTAAACCACCTGCAGCGAGTAGCACGCTTGTGTGTCACGGGGGCTATGAAAACAACCCCCCAATCTTCTCTTGACGTTCTCTTGAGTCTACCAAGGCTGGAAGATTTCACAGAGTCTGAAGCAATGAAAACGGCCTACAGATTGAGAATGAAAATAAAGACTAGGGCAAGTGCTAGAATTTTGTATGAAGATGCCCTACCAAATCTTTTCAAAATTGATGGGGTTCTGGGGCTCCTTCTGAAAAACTCATAACGACCTCCTACAATTTCGATAGGAGATTCGAGATTATTATAACAACAAATCTCAATGAATTCTTCCAGCAAAAACAAAACTCCTTTTTCGCTGATGGTTCTGTCAGAGAAACAGGTAGTGGATGTGGTTTCTACTGTGAAACAGAGAACCTCACCTATTCAATTCCCCTGGGACAAACAACAACAGTCAAACAGGCGGAAATATCTGGAATTATTCATTGCGCAATGCGCATACAAAATACAGGAGAACCCAGCACAGGGAAATATAGCTATCTTCACAGATAGTCTTGGAGCCATAACGGATCTTAAGATTATTAAGATGCCTAATGGCTTGGCTATGAACTGTTACGAAGCACTCCATTGCACTTCTGAAACGAACACCCTTAGGGTGGTTTGGATCAAATCTCATATTGGTATTCGGGGGCATGACCTGGCAGATGGAGCGGCAAAATTGGCTGCACGTGATGCAATAGAGAGTCCAGGACCATACATGACAATTGAATATGCAAGAGTCAAGAACAGTCCAGCTACTTGGCTCAGCAATAGATCCCGCCTAAATTGGCAGGGTACGTTCTCATGTGAACAAACGAGGCGCACACTACCCAGGGGGTCAAAGTACCCGATTGGGCTTAAACTTCACATAATTTTAGTGATTAAATAGTGAAAATTTGTGACGCAATTTTTAGAATTTGGGACTCATCAGGAAAAAAGTTACAGGCCTAAATTTTAAAAAGCCTATTCATCAAAAAGTCTATAAACAAAGCTTTGAAAAATTCGAAAAAAAAACAAAATTTCAAAAAACTAATGATGCAGTATTTTAGTGATTAATTTGTGATTTCCAAAAATGTTTTGAAAATTTCGATACGACATCTGGCGGACATTTTTTGAACAAAAAAGTGAAAATTGCCCAAAAAAGAAATATTATCGAAATTTCGAAAAGGCTTTCATTAAAAACAACCGTAATCATAAAAATTCTTCGACACAGATTTAGTGACCAATTTGTGATTCCCAAAAATGTCATCATTTGAATTTGTGACACACTCCTTGGGACAGAAATGTCAATTTATCGATTTTCATACTAAAAGTCGAAAATCAATGAAATTTTTCAAAGCGAACACTTAGATCTAAATAAATGGTGTCATATTTTAGTGACCAATTTGTGATTCCCAAAAATGTTACAATTTGAATTTGTGACACACTCCTTGGGACAGAAATGTCAAATTTTCGATTTTCATACTAAAAATCGAAGTTGAATGAAATTTTTCAAATCGAATACGTAGATCCAAATTAATGATGCCATCTTTTAGTGACCAATTTGTGACTCTCAAAAATGTCAACATTTGAATTTCTGACACGACGTGTGTGACAGAAATCTCAATTTTTCGATTTTTCACACTGATTTATTTGGATCTAAGTGTTCGCTTTGCTAAATTTCATTCAACTTCGACTTTTAGTGTGAAAATCGAAAAATTGAGATCTCTGTCCCAAGGAGTGTGTCACAAATTCAAATGATGACATTTTTGAGAGTCACAAATTGGTCACTAAAAGATGACACCATTTATTTGGATCTAAGTATTCGATTTGAAAAACACTCATTTGCATAACTTTCAATATTGACTTTTAATACGTAGAATTGGCTGAACCTTCATATAAATACCTCCTTTGGAACTAATATGATTTCAAATCACATGCCCCTCTGCCAAATCGACAATTTTCAATATTTTTCCAAACTCTCGAATGTTTTGAGTTCTTAGAGAGCACCCTTACTGGCTTCTCAGTGTCTCCACTCATTTGCATAACTTTCAATCTTGACTTTTAGTACGTAGAATTGGCTGAACCTTCATATAAATACGTCCTTTCGAACTAATATGATTTCAAATCACATGCCCTCTGCCAAATCGACAATTTTCAATATTTTTCCAAACTCTCGAATGTTTTGAGTTCTTAGAGAGCACTCTCACTGGCTTCTCAGTGTCTCCACTCATTTGCATAACTTTCAATCTTGACTTTCAGTACGTAGAATTGGCTGAACCTTCATATAAATACCTCCTTTCGAAC
>NW_022200395.1:3721-9254 GCF_009176525.2 Contarinia nasturtii | reverse complement strand
AACTTTCAATCTTGACTTTTAGTACGTAGAATTGGCTGAACCTTCATATAAATACCTCCTTTCGAACTAATATGATTTCAAATCACATGCCCTCTGCCAAATCGACAATTTTCAATATTTTTCCAAACTCTCGAATGTTTTGAGTTCTTAGAGGGCACTCCCACTGGCTTCTAAGTGTCTCCATTCATTTGCATAACTTTCAATATTGACTTTTAGTACGTAGAATTGGCTGAACCTTCATATAAATACCTCCTTTCGAACTAATATGATTTCAAATCACATGCCCCTCTGCCAAATCGACAATTTTCAATATTTGTCCAAACTCTCGAATGTTTTGAGTTCTTACAGTGTGATACACTCGGATAGTATACTATACTGCACTATGACTAAGGATCAGGTGTTATTGATGCCGCAATGTCACAAATTGAGTAAAATACATGAAAAGTTCATATGCGAAGAGTTTTGGCCTTTTTATTCAAGAAAGTGGCGAAAATATTATAATTTTTGTCATTTTTCTGTAATTTTTCTTTCCATTTGGTACCAAAAATGAATTTTGACATGGGATACTTTGCACACATTAGTTTCAGACAATTATTGACCATTCCGGATCAGGAAACCTTTAATATTCATAAATTTGAATTCAGAAGTGAATAGTTTTGAAAATCAGGATTTTTTAAAATTTTCAATGAAATGTTGTTCCATGGTGAAGGTATCCATTTTTGAATTTGAATGAATTTTTCTACTAGAATGTGTTTTTTGGGTCCTGTATTCATGACTTAAGCATAAATATAAGCAACTAGCGTTTCTTCCAATACGTCTATATTTTTTTTTAAATATGGAACGGTATGGACCTTATCTCTTCAAAAATTTCAAAAAAACTATTAGGGCCATTAAGTATTATGGTTTTTAAGCCGTTTACCACGGTTCAACACGGTCCATCATGGTTAACCTAGCCTTCAATCGTTGGAAATATATTAAAATCGGTCATGTTGTTAATATTTCACGTATTTTTAACATTTTTACCATGATGGCCGACTCCGTAAACCGTGTTAAATCATGTTTTGACACTTATTACCATGATGGCATCTATGGTAAATCAAGTTTTGACAGTTTCTACCATGATGGCCGACCCCGTTGAATCATGTTTTTCGACCTCAAAATTCATGGTAAATCATGTTTTAACAGTTTTTACCATGATTGCCGACTCCGTAAACCATGTTAAATCATGTTTTTACACTTTTTACCATGTTAAATGGGTTTAGACTACGACGTACCATCATGTCCGACCTCAATAACCATTTTAAATGATGTTGGATCACGATGGAGCATGATGTCCGATATCAGTAACCATGTTAAATGGTGTTAGACCACGATGGCTGTGATTTACGAACTAAATGATGTTAAAATCACAAATTTTTTCATTTTAAACCATTTACCAAGGTCCATCATGGTCGGCCATCATGGTCGGCCATCATGGTTACAACGGAAATGTCTTTTTGAAATGTTTGTAAATGTAGAAACCCTTTAAATGTTCTCCAAACTATAACATCAGAGTCCAGCTCTATCGATTGGCATCATTCGTTTTGACCCCTGCCCTACCCCTCCCCATTTTGTGGTGTTACCTATTTTTTTTACTCTCGAAATATTTTCGGACCCCGATTTGAGGAGGAGAAAACACCCCCAAACCCTTCCCCTTTTTCGGGTTACTTTTCAGCCCTCTATCGATTGGCATCATTGTTTTTGATCCCCTAACAATGTACTATAATGCACTAAATTATGTACTATAATGCACTATAGTGTTGTTAAGAATGATGAGAGAAATTTTTTGGGTCACCTGCCCTCCAAGTCCCTCCACCCCCAGGGGGTCGGGGGTCAAAAACCCCCCAAGGTGTGATTTTTTTTGACCCGAAACCCCGGAATTCGGACTCAGCGTGCCAAAATACTTTAGAATTGATATTTTGCTCATCCACTATTATGTCTAGCTTCAGTGCCCTCCATTTGGGGTCAAATTCTACAAAGTCGATTTTTCACTTTTTCGGTCCGGAATTTTGTACCAAAATGTATGACCAACTATAGCTAATTTTTTGCGCACATTTCATTTTTGCCAATGGGCACCCCCTCCCATCAACCCCATGAGGAGTTTCCATACAAAATTTACGAAAATTTCAAAAAAATATCCCCAAAATAGTGATAAGGGGGTTTAGATAGAATACAATGCTTGGTGGCTAGAGGTAATTTTTCACAAAGAATTCGAACATGTAATTAGTTTTGGGTTTGGATGGGGTTTGCCCCTTGTTTTGGGGGTATTTTTTGAAATTTTCGTGGACTTATGGAAGTGTGACAATGAAGTTAGAATGCTTTTAAATGGCATGGAAATTGTTTGTAAGCTCAAAATGGACAAACTCGATGATTGGAATACTTCGGAAAGTCAAAAGGTGACCATTCGACCCGATTCGACCATATTTCTATATTTCCCAATGTTCAATAAAAATATCAGTCTTCGACCTATATGGAACGTCCAAACGACTGTATACCAAATGTATAATCATTTTTTTTTTGTTTGAAAAGTATTCCAGCTTCAATACACATCAATTTATGGAGATGTGTATTACCTTTAGTACATTCTTCGATTTTTGGTCGGAAAAATCGAAAAAAAGTCGGAAATTTTAAGTAAAAACTGTTCTATTTTCATCCAAATCGCTTGAAACTTCACCAGAACCTAAATTCTGATGATTACTCATCATTTCGGATCGATATGATTGAGAAAAGGTGTTTTTATATTTTCACAAAATCTAGTGTTCCAAGAGTTAAATAAGGGATCCATCATGAAATCGATATAGCTCTTGCGCTACCTACTGGTGAGAAGAAAACCAAAAATAACACCGGTATGTTGTTTCTGACGTCTAATAGACGCAAAAAAACTATTTGCCCAACAAATTCCCCTAGTATCAGTATGACATACAGTATGAGAAATTTTCAAACTACTTATTTTTCAAATCAATTATAATGGAACTTTCATTGAGCATTTTTTCCGGGAAAAATGAATATCTACTAAATTTTAAATCATTCCTAATCTTAACAGACACAGCCTTCTACATAAAAATTCATAATAGTGTGCACACAAAAAGTGAAAAAAAAACTTCTTATTCTCAAATTTCATATACAATCAAAAGGCTTGTATCAGCGATTTTTATTGCGCAGTTGTGTGTCAGTAGAACGTTGTTTGTAAACACAATGCCATGTATTGAGAAATTGCATGTAAGGGTGAGCGAGATAGCATTGAACAACGATTTGGGTGACAGAAATAGCAAATTTTTACAATCAGTCGCACCAGAACAGACACAGCCTTCTACATAAAAATTCATAATAGTGTGCATTTTTTGACTATTACAACCATTTTTTGAATGGGAAGTCTTTTAAAACTTCATTTACGTGTGTCTATGCTGAACCCATTATTCGTTGTGCACACACACGGGACCGATGGCTTTAAGTGCCCTCCGAAGCACTACACTAGCCCGAAGCCCGACCAAATCTATTCCGCATTAAACCTTTGATGAGTTATCTCCATGTAAGCGCAACTTATCTTCAATAAATTTCCCCTTGAAAGTTGTCTTTGCCAATATTTTAACTAATTTGGCCTCAAACAGCGACTTTGGAAGCACCCTTCACAAGTTCGATTGGCTAATAAGCTATATACCGTTGGAAAGACGACTTCAAGAGCTATCATTTGGCGAAGTTTCAAGAAAATCATAGAACTTGGAGGACAGGGGTCATAAAAAATTTCTCTCGTCATTCTGAACACCTTTGAAGTACATTATTTTTTATTCGACCAAATTTTGACATGGTAGGGTACTCCCCTGCCCTGCCCTGCCCTTACTGCATTATTTTCACAAACTTATTTTTTCGACACTTTACATCGATCTGTACTATGAAAATTAAAAACTTTCAGTAACACTTTGTGTACTTTACTGGTAAGAAAATACATAAAGCCGAATAAAATATTTTAGAAATGATAAAAATTGAAAACATTGCGAAATACTGCTGTATCACTTTGCCCCCAACAAAGTGTATCACTCTACCTCCGTTATATTTTTCACCTTCGATTGAATTTTTTCACTCTCACTGGCTTCTCAGTGTATCCACTCATTTGTATAACTTTCAATCTTGACTTTTAGCACGAAGAATTGGCTTAGGCGTCATACCCTAACGCTGTACGCTGTACGCAAATTTTTTTTAACACGATAACTTTCAAACAAGAAAAGTAATTCAAAATCTGACTTCACAGGATGATTGGGGGTGCCGAGGAATAGAAACCATTAGATTTTAAGCGACTTTGGTTGACAGAGTGAAGTGTCATGTCTGGTGATTCAATTTTTCTTCCACAAGTGATATTTAATTTATACTTAAACACTCAAAAATGTGTATTGGGGGGTTTTTGGGTACGAGAAAACCGAATATATGACGTTAGTTTTGCGATACAAATAAATTTCGACACAACTTTCATACAAAAATTTCAAAAAAATTGGATTTTTGTATGGAAGCCATGCCTGTATGATATCGTAATGAGCTTAAACTTTGCACAGGTTATTTTAATCACTCAAAAATGCCATTCCGAGAGTTTGAAGACATTTCAACGCATATTAGGGGTACCTCCCGAACAAAATTTTGGATTTTTCGCTCAAAAACGAAATGTTGTATGGGAAGTACCCTTAATATGTATTGAAATTTCTTCAAACTTTCAGAATTTTAACTTTTTGTGAAAAAAATAACCTCTGCAAATTTTCACATGATTACGATATCATATAGGCATGGCTAGTAGTTTTTGTATGAAAAGTGCTCCGAAAATTATTTTTATCGTAAAACTAATGTCAGATTCAGTTTTCTCGTGAATTCTTTGAGTAAAAGATTTGTAATAAATGCATGTTGTGGATCACAGTGCGGAAAAGTTCATCTTACGGATGTAAGACATTTTATTTTTCAATAAATTCACATAATGACCCACCGAGCTCTTGCGGCACTATCTAGCGTTGACCTATCGGCATGAAACTTTACACACGTTATTTGCACACCATAGTGAAAGTCGAAAAGACGAAAAAAAATTAAATCTCAAATTTAAGTCTTATCCGGTTTACTAAAACCCAGAAATCATTCCGTTGTGATTTAAACCGATTTCTGGGTTCAAAATATCCGCTTTTTTCTGTGAGTAGAGACGTCGACATACCGAACTTTGATAAAGGGGTGTTTGTATGGTGTGATCTTCTTTGGAAGGTGTTTATGAGCCATTATTAGGAAATTTTGTTCTGAAACGTAAGGTTAAAACTTTCAACTCAAACCAATTATTGCTGGAATCGATGGCATTCATTGAGAAGTATCAGACTAAAGACAAAATTTTGTTTTGCAGGCAGAAAAAAACCATAAAAATGGCTTACTTCTTAAAACATAGCATTTCCACGGAAAAAGGACCATCTTTTAAACTTATCAAAAAGATACCAAACTAATTATTTCTCGTCTTTTTTTGGATGTATATTATAGG
>NW_022200395.1:0-3711 GCF_009176525.2 Contarinia nasturtii | reverse complement strand
CTAAACTTCGATCATCGAATAGGTCTGATATTTTGGAAAATATTGCATCCAATGACGAAAAAGTTATCCTTCATTTCGACGGAAAAAAGTTTGCAAAAATTAATCAAAAGCACATTGGCACAGATCAGAGAATGGTTGCGCTATGCCATACGCAAACAAAAGACATTCCACTTGGCTTGCCAGTTCTCGAATCTTCAACGGCAGAATCATACGCCAATGCATTGTTTGAACTTTGCCAACAAAATAATCTATTGAGCCGAATCGTGGCTCTTGTTTGCGACACAACAGTCACCAATACTGGTATATGGGGAGGTGTTTGTGTCATATTTCAAAACTTAATCAAGAAGGAGCTCTTGAATCTGATGTGCAGGCACCATATTTTTGAGGTTCAATTATCTTCAGCATTCATTTCCACTTTTGGAAATGTTGAGGCACCTACAATAACTCTATTCGACGTTTTGAAAGAAAATTGGTCGTACATCAAGGGCAACGGTTTTCAATATCGCGCATGTGAGCCATTAGTGCTGTCATCACTTTATCTACGGCCATTTTACGAGAATGCCAAAGTAACGCTAATTAATCATGCGAAAAGCAAATTAATTCGTGACGATTATGCAGAACTAAACGATTTATGCCTGAAATTCTTAGGAATAAAAACGAAAAAGTCATTTATGGTTCCCGGAGCAGTATCAAAATCAAGATGGATGGCAAAAGCGATTTATGCCATCAAAATGTATTTGTTCCGCAATGAACTAGATCTCGAAGAGAATTTCCAAAAGCAATTGTTGGAATTTTCATTATTTGTTGTTCTCATCTACTGCAAGCACTGGAATCGTTCTACCAATGCCACTGATGCACCAGTGAATGATTTAACACTAATAAAAGAACTCAAACAATACTCTCATCACAATGCAGCAATCGCAAATGGAGTTTTGAATTCATTCAAAAACCACATGTGGTATTTGGGAGATGAGCTTGTCATTCTATCGCTATTTTCGGACAAAGTCAGCATTGATGTTAAAAACAGAATGCGATTAAAATTGACATCAGGTCAGGTTCCAAATCGAAATGAAAATTCTTTGAGACTCCTCAATTACTTTGAGGGAATGGAACTGCCAGATTTAGTCACACCACGGTCTCGTTTTATATTCTCTCTACTGAATCTAAATTCAGCTTTTCTAATGCAAGCTGCAGAGACTTGGGACCAGAACAAAAATTACAAAAATGCCAAAAAGATAATTAAAGATTGGATAAGCGTTGTTAATGATTTAGCAGAGAGAGCACTGGGAAAAGCCAATCAAATAATAACAAATCAGAAAGCGAGATCAGAAGAACGATTCCAAAATATGTTCCTTTCTCTTTATTCCTAAAAAATTACTTTAAAGTAAGTTTGATGTGAATAAATCAACGTTCTAAATGACAATAAAAAAACGTTTAATTCAAATGATTAAATTATTATGTCATAGGAAAAAATGACTTTCATAAGTCTGTGATGAAATATTTACTTGAATAATCAATATTGATTTTGCTTTTTTGTGTTCGTTTTCTGTTAACGATCTATTCTAGTTGAAAAGATTCGTTTTTCTGTAAAATATATTTTTCTCTAATTGTAAATAATAAGGAGAAAACGAATATGTTAAAAGTAATAACGATAAGAATACGAAAAAACAGCAATTTATTACTTGCTTAATTTTGTGTTACTGAATAATATTTAGTTGAAAATTAAAAGCTAACCAGTCCCATAGTCGCACACATTCAAAACCAAGTAAACATTTATTTTTACGTGTATATTCTATTGTCTTTTACCGTACTTTCCAGTTGAGAATCATTCTCACTATTCTCACTATCCGCAATGCTCAGGTTTAATTACAAATTATTCATACGTCTAGTACATTTTCTATCTCTGTTTCATTTGTGAGCATATGAAATTGATCGGCTGTTCCAAAAATAAAAACGCACAAACGTACTATTATTTAACACGACATTCATATTTTTTTTATTTCTAAAAAAAAATTATCACAGATTTAAAAAGAAGAATTAATTAATTGTAAAATGTGTCTGATATTCTATTTTGATCTATTTCGGTTGGGCAAACGCAAATAATAAACTATTATGCATTGTTTGTCATTTTTCAAATTTGGTATTTTTTATTACAAATTGGAGTTAAAAAATTTCGTTTTCGCTTAAAATTGAATCAAAATTATGCATTCATTCAAATTATATTCATAAGTTTTTGTACTATTGTAAATTCGATTCATATTTGGCTAATAAAAAAAAACAATTTTCAATTCCAAGTTGAACGGAAAATTATCGGTGAATTAGAATGAGTGTATATTCAATTCGTTCATAAATCAAGTACTTTGAGTGAGAATATTCTCATTAATCGCACACACAGGCATGTAACTGCGTGCCTATGTAAATTAACACATACATGGCCTCCTATATGGGACACTGGAGAGTAATCATTCATTACGCGTGTCTTCTGTGTATAAACATATCATCGTTTCGTTGCGCGTGTGTTTAAGTTAGAACGAGTAACGGTGAAGCATACACAATACACATACACATGCCGCATATATGGTCTGATCATCTGTTCGGATATTATGACAAGATTGAGTACAGTACATACTCATACATATATATTCATTTTCATATTAACATCGAGACAACATTTCTTATGTAGTTGTCCTCAGTACGTTATGTTTGCGGTATATATTATTTTTATAAGAAAACATAAAGAAATCAAACGTAACATCCATTGCATTCTTGTAAAAGTGTCAAAGTGATCAATTGAAACTATTCAAGTGAAAACATTCGTTTGAAATGAAAGTTACGTTTACGATTGTTTAATTGATAACTTTTATTATTGAGTTGAAAAGAATTGATCAAAAATTAATAATGGAGTTCCCGCAGTTCTGGAAAACAATTGAAGAGCGTTCAAATATTGACCCACTTGATATTTTGAATCTCAAACAAATTTTAACAATTCTTGGTTTTAAGACCATGGAAAGTATTTCGAAACTGTCTTCAAGAGCTGAAATGAAAAAAGTTGAATTGGAATTTTTCAAGTTAAAAGAAACCAACCGCTTCGAAGAAAAATATCCAAATTTACAAGAAGAAAAATTCGGAATCGGAATGAGAGCTATTATCAATAGCATCGCCAACCAAATAAGAAAAGGGACTTTTATGGACAGCATTGACTTGGATTCAATTTTGAATTCTGTTCTGGATGATTGCAAAAAGGTAATTTGTACATTTTAAAATTTTATTTAGGGAATATAATAATGTATGATTTTTTTTTGTAGATTTATCCAACAATTACAAAGAAAAACATAAAAATTGACGCGGGTTCCAATGGGCCGACATGTCGTATTTCCTGTCCGATTTGCATGCGTTATTCAACAGTGTCGTCTTACTATACAAATAGCGGTCAAAAATTCAATATTTTCAATTTTTCTAGACACCTAAACAGTCATTCAGGGCATACAGGTTTCTCAAATACTACAACAAATATAAAGGAAATTCTCAATGAATTGACAAATCTCAGCAAAACTGAAAGTAATTTTTACATTCAATTTAAATATGTCGTCACAAAATCCATAATAAATTATATTTTTGCAGAATTTGAACAGGGAAATCATGATTCTCATACTGAAGCTCCAAATTTTTTATCATCAACGATGTATGACAGCGATATGGATATTACAAATT
>NW_022200394.1:0-3412 GCF_009176525.2 Contarinia nasturtii | reverse complement strand
CGGCGCTCAACACTTCCTTGCAAATTCCTATAGACAATACATTGTGTTTAAATATAGAACATTTTTAATATGCAAATATTGGCAGTAACTCATGCAGCTTTCAAGAACTTACTTACAATGGATGATCCGGACCAAAATAGACGGAATATCCCGATTTGGCATTAAGTTTACGTGGATGATGATATCCACTTATAAATACACACACATATCCATCAAATCGCTGCAAAAATTCGTGTTCACCATAGTATGAGATGAGAGTAAATAATTTTCAACTTTTAGGTTTCTGACACAATCGATATGTGGATATGGCTTGAGATTTCGCCTTCGTAGACCCAATTTTGGTTTCTAAGATCGCAAAAATAATAATCATGGTTAACAACCGAATTACTGTTACTGGCACAATAGTTAATACCAGAGCATATACTAAGCATAGATATATATCCTGGATATTTTGTCAGTATCCGATATTCATTGGAGCCAGACTTTGAAATAGAGTAAAAACAATAGAAGTTATTGTTATAGTGATTGTAGTAATGTAAATGGTTTTATACTTAGACCTATAACAATCACTTCTATTGTTTTCACTCCATTATAATGTCTGGCTGCGATAAATATCGGATACTCACAAAATATCCAGGATATATATCTATGCTCAGTATATGCTCTGGTTAATACATACTTCATCATTGTCTCCATCGTTGGATTCACGACTGCAAGGCAGCTTTTTGATTCGGGCTTATGCTTAGCACCGGTCTATGATTTATTGTTTGAATTTTCGGGAGCGCAGACCTAAAAATAAATGATAACTTAATCATCATCGGAAAATATAACGCCCCGTTCCTTATATCACAAATGAACTTGAATACAGGCGTTAGAACGTTACGGAATCCAGAATTTATACGTATCAAGCTCTGCCGAACCGATCATTCTAGTATGTCTCCATTCAACAGTGCATGTCGACTATTCAATTTAGCAGCACTTTTCATTGATCCGACGATAACACAACATCAATTTAGACAGAAACTTTACAGTTTACCAGACGAAGTTTTTGCCACGTGGACGAGCTTGTAGTATATGCATATTTATATAAACTTGACTGATTATCTACTTTCGATATTAACTTTTGCCTATTATTATTGTTATTATTACTATTATTTTTGTTACTATATGCTGATATATTTACCTATTTATATTTATATTTATATACTTAACTATCTCAAATGTCTTCACATTGAACTCTAATTGTTTGAACCTATTTTTGTAACTAAATTGTAAATTGTATATAACTCAGTCAGCCAGTACTTGGCGGTGTTAATAAATTGAAAATTGAAATTAATAACATTTTCACTCGACAATTTATTGAATATTTAATTGCTTACAATTTATTCAGCGTTGAAAACAATCGTCTACAAATATTCATGTTCATTTTTATTTTAAATAAAATAGAATTCAGAATATCACAATGTTTTTTTATTACAATGATCTTCATGTGATTTTAAATTGATTTGTCATTTGTGAGGTTATGTTCATTGACAATGCTTTGACATATATGCAAACAGTCAATTCAAAAAAAATGATTCGTTACAAATCGCTGACTAGCATTTTGATTTATTTCAACAAAGTTTTGTTTTTTTTAATAGATTAATAGATTTACTGAAACCTAGAAAATGTTTGCTGCATTTGTTGATAACAATTCATCATTATCAAATCGAAAAGTCTCTATCATCACGATAGTATTGTGATGTTATATTCTCCTAGATATTCACTGATCTACATGAATTTACATGAATAAATATTTTAATATAATATTTAATTAAAATTATGTTTTCATATCAAAAATATTGTCTATTAAGGCATAAATGGAACAAATGGCACGTCAAAAGATGAGGATAAAAACACTCTTGTATCAGCCGAGCCCAATCCAACAGGAGAAAACGCAGGAAGTGATGATAGTCAGTTTCAATACGCGCACAACAACAACATATGTAATCGTTTAAGATCAATGATTTTGTTAATTTCTTTGTTTTTCAGTTAATGTGTTCAACTGTTCAATGCTTCTTTCAGAATCATCATGTCGTTTTCACTCTTGTCGACAACGTGAAGCAAACTGTTTAGTTCAGTTTCATACTTTGTAAAATTGCAATCTTGATCCACGAATCATATTTACACGACATTTTTTACATAATCTCCGACTTGTTTTCGAACCAATTCGTAATTTTTAATTCCCAGCTCTTCGCCAGAAAAAATGCATCTTATTTGATTCGTTGGCACAATAGCTCCTAAACATTGATGAAACGATAAAAAAAAAATCGTGTAAAAATATTTTCAATAGTTTTTGGAGTTAAAATACTCATTTATCTTTCAATTGAACGACTGAATTTGATAATCTGCATCCAAGTCTACTCACACGTTACATGTTTCCTGAAAACATTTGAATAATAACTATATAAGTATTTTATGATGCAAACTATAAACAAAATATTGGCTTAAAGATTGTTTGTTTTAATATGGACACAAAATTAGCCGTTTTTTTGTTATAAATTCTTTTGCAAAAAATGAGCCGA
Organism: Contarinia nasturtii; assembly: GCF_009176525.2. Lineage (NCBI taxonomy): Eukaryota > Metazoa > Arthropoda > Insecta > Diptera > Cecidomyiidae > Contarinia > Contarinia nasturtii. The sequence continues at coordinate 848 of NW_022200394.1, read as the reverse complement.
TATCGTCACAACCGTATTTATCTCGAAAGCGGACAATTTCTTTGGTATTTGTCAAAGAATTTACAAAACAATTATTTCCCGAATGAAATGGTATTTTGGTTTTGTTCTACTTAGAAGTATACTGTTTGATAAATTTATTTGTTAAATCAACTTAAAGGCATTTCGATACCACTTACAAGCAAAACAATTACATTCGGAACTTTGTCCCATTGATAATATAAATTCAAACGTCAAATGTTTGGTTATGTTTTCCTAACTCTTATCATTGTGTTGTTTGACGTGCAATTTTGACATTTGTAGATTTTGAGAGTTGTGATATTTTTCACATCGTGGAATTTTTCACATCAGTACGCAACAAATAGTTTTATTACGAAATTCTCTCATCGAATAATTTCTATTAAAAGAAGTTAAACATGAATTTTTTAAAATACAAATCAATAATTTATCAGAAGCACTGTAAGTTTTATTTATTATTTATATTAGAATTTTGTATTTTTTCAATAATTTTTAATTGTATTTTTTATGGTCGGATCGGTGAGAACTTTGTTCAGCAAAAGATTCTTAGGAATCAAAAATTATGAAATGCAACGATCGACGCAATTACCGTTTGATTCAACGAAAGTGGCATTTGAAACGAAGGCGGAAAAATCGGCTGAGTCTATGAAGTACTATTTGCATGTGCTAAAAAAAGAAGAATGTGAAGATAAGTTTTCGAAAATACAAACGGACCTTCAATTAATTCATAACCATGAAACACAAATGAAAGCATTTGATTATGGAACAGTGACAATGAGGATGTTTCATTACCATAATTTGCCGTACCAAGCGTTGAAGGTAAATACTTTTTT
>NW_022200393.1:0-2833 GCF_009176525.2 Contarinia nasturtii | reverse complement strand
TAAAATTGATTTTGCTCATGATTGTTTATTATGCGAAACTTTTATTTATTCAATTATTTATTAAACACATCCAAAAGCTGGCTGAACAGATGCGGAAAAAAATGAATCAGAAGGATTCATGAAAAAAAACCTGCTCTGATTGCAACCAGATAATCTTATTTATTATTTTTAATCAAAAGACGGAATGTGAAGGAATTTGCCAAATTTCAAAAAGCTGCTGTCATCATTCTCGGTGTTCTTGCTATTGGCGAGGCCATTGATCTTCTTTGCTTTTTAACCTAATTGTTAAGCACCTACTGAACCTACAGCATCCATTGCATTAGTAATTGAGTTCAAAAAAAGAAAGCAATATTTTATTTGAAATGGACACGGAAGAAACGGAACATATTCAGTTGAGTCTTTGTTATTGCCAAAAGTGCATAATTTGTGAAACCTTGAATTTCATTTTGATGTCGAATTTGACTGTTTTAATTGAACGATTCAAGTGAAGTTGATAATTTGATAGCTTTCTTGTTGATTTCACCAAACATTTTTCGATCGTCTTTTATCAGATGAAATCAACAAGCACGTACCAAATGATCTGGCTTGACATTACACAAATATCTTTGAAATATAACAAATAGACTTTAAGCCGCCTTGTGAAAAAATCAGTTAATAACTCACCAAGAAGCGTTGGAAGAAGCGTTGAAAGATTGCTGCACACTCCATCAACTAAACCACCAACTATACCACCAGCTACAATATAATAAGATTTGGAATCAAAGCAGTAATTGAAAATATTCCGATAAAAACTTATTTACCAATTGGCAGCCCTTTCACAAAACCAAAAAGTGTGCACACTACACTTAATATTAATGAAACTGAAATCACAAAATAATAAATTGTGTGAAAATTTTAACAAAAATTAAAATCAAAACAAATGATATACTTACGCAATCCATTAAGTAGAGCAGTTGGGACTGGCGTTGTGGATTTGGGATTGGGACAAGCTACACCATATTTACAAAAAAAAGGTCCATCAAAATATGTTGTACTTTTTAGATTGAAGTTTTTTTAAAAATAGATTTGAAATTCAATAATTGAAATAAATTTGGCAACAAAGTGAGTATTGAATTATTTCATTTTATGCCATAGGCTGTAATTATCTACTACTAGTTTATGAAATATCTTATTGTGCTATACCTTGAACGCCACCGGCGGTACCTGGGGCATCTGGGATTGGGAGATCTGGGACTGGGAGATCTGGGACTGGGAGATCTGGGACTGGGAGATCTGGGACTGGGAGATCTGGGACAGGGAGATCTGGGACTGGGAGATCTGGGACTGGTAAACCTTTTGTTGTATAAAAAAATATAGATTAGATACTTTTTTCTTAAAGCGAAAATTGAAAATATAGTTAGAAATATACTTGGAGAAGCGACACAAACTCCGACGGTCAGAAGTGCAACGAATAATAAGAATTTCATTTTGATTTCGAATTTGACTGTTTCAACTGAATGATTCAAGTGAAATTGAAAATGTGATAACTTTCTCTGCGATTGCAGTGTCTTTTATACAAATTTTATCGAAAGCGATGTAGCTCAAAATGAATAGCTGTCTTGAAATCCAATTAAACAATTTCGGAAATAGAATTTTGTCTGTACAAATAATCTGCAATGATTCAATTCAATTTTCTGCAATGGGTTATTTGGATAAAAATCCAAATTGGTTTTTGTTTGTCTCTATGTCTGGAAGTGAGGGACAAAAACTTGGAAAAAACACATTTGTTCAAATAAAATCTCAAGTAAGTATCGTGAGGAACGAATAAAGATTTGCATCATGACGCAATCGCACTGGATTTATTTTTAACCAGTTGGCTTTGATCATTATCTTTCTGAATAAATGATAATTGAAGGACAATATGGTCTGCATCGATAAAATTGAATTAGCAACAAATGTTTTATTTGTGTCAACACTTCAGACTCTATGATAAACAAACTCGATTTTTATCGGAAGAACCTATTGCGGAAAATTGAAATGAAACGGTCAAAATTATAATAATATTTTCAAAATAGCCCATATATTGTACAATTACGGCCGTAACATATTAAAGTAGTTTTTTTTTTCAAACAAAACGCTGTAAAAACATGATAAGTTTGCTGGAGAAAATGACATCTTATACACAGATTGACAATCTGAGATTGTAAACAAAGATTCTCGAAAAGTTGATCATTTATGACCGAGTATCACTTGCGTTGTATATTGACAATGTATTTGAACGCGACTCGATTTAAGAAGCGCCATCTCTTTCACGCCAGGTTCTAATATATTTTTTTCTTGCAAATAAAATTGCAAAATTGTATAAATTGAATAAGTTTTGCAATAATATTAACGAAAATAATTAATAGAATTTATAATAAATAAAAAAAATTGAAAAAAACACACAAATATTTTATATTATATGATATGTAGCTTTGCCTTGTAGACCATGTAGAGATGGTTACGTGGAGAAAATATGTATTTGTAAACATTCATACCTGTCAAAAGAAACAACGTAAACAACACGAAGTGAAGCTATTCTGGTGAATCATATAATATAAAATATTTGTGTGTTTTTTCTATTTTTTTTATTTATTATAAATTCTATTAATTATTTTCGTTATTATTATTGCAAAACTTATTCAATTTATACAATTTTGCAATTTTATTTGCAAGAAAAAAAATATATTAGAACCTGGCGTGAAAGGCGCTTCTTAAATCGAGTCGTGTTGAAAGCCGACTGTAAGTGATACTCGTTTATGACACATGAATTATGAGAAAAACTCGATCTAATATCTTTTCTAAGTCATTTGAT
>NW_022200392.1:0-1374 GCF_009176525.2 Contarinia nasturtii | reverse complement strand
TTTTATCAGTCAAAACTCTGTATCATATTTATACAACCATCGAACAATCAGTGTCAGTAGCATGTAATCGATCAATTCGTCTAACTTTTACTGCATTTGATTCGGAACTAGTCACTCAGTTTTTGTAGTGTTCAAGTCATGCAAGCTTATTTCTGCGGCGTTAGAACCATCACGTGTGATCGCTCTAGATAATTCTTTTTCATTTTTTTTATTCTTGATATTTAATGAATTTTCTTAGCACTTGTCCAGCACTAGATTTAAATTCAATCGTGAAATATTCGCTTCTCTTACTTTGTTCCACAACTTGGATCCAAAGCTTCGGAATCCTATGATAAGATTCGTGACGAAATATTCACTTTTCTTGCTTCTTCTCTATCTCATGTTTTGCTCTTTTCGACGTGGTTCATTCATTCTTTTTGCCAGAATACGATCAGGCAGATGATGATTTCCAACGGCACGCATTGTCTTTTGCTTGCAAGTGAACTTAATCTGGCGACGTCAACGTGTGAACGAAATCAATTTTAAGCGACACAATATAACAACGACATCGATTAAACATTAACTATACACATGTATTGTCTTAGCTGATTTCTCATTTTTTTCATGTCTTGACTTCAAAATAGAGTTTTTAATCGTAAGTTTCCAAACTTCGAATGAACATTTCGTTCAACACTTTTTAAATCAATGTAAAAATAGTATATTGGAAGAAAACCGTGATGTGCAAATAAATCTTTATTTCTTTCTATCTTTCTATGCCTTGTTTTGAGTCAAATTGACGTAAATTGATAAAGCAGAACATTTGTAAATATTTTTCATTTTATTTTCAATCCAAAGTCACAAGTTCTTTTGCTTAAATTTAAAAAAGTAGAAATGTAATTGATGCACTTCAATTCAAAACAAATTCGTACATAATTTGGCAATAAAAAACCACAATTTTATTGAATTAAAATGAATTTTTACTCATAAATACCCAGATTTAGGTAAACGGTTAAAATCGATAGCTGTTTACAAATTAATATGGAATTAAATCATTGTAATATGTTTTTAAACTTTGCTAAAAATACTAAATATTTTTGATTTAGGTAGAAGTTCTTCTGAATGCAAACTTCTCATTTAAATATGTTTGAAATCGAAGAAAAACGTTGGTGTATCACCGATGTGAAAATTCACTTGCATGTAATTCAATTAGAGATTGAATGAAAAATACGAAAGCTCTTATCAACGAATTATATGAATCTTATTCTTTTGTCGCCTTGGGATCAATTTAATCCATTGTATGAATTGTGTGTTTTCTATTGATTTCAAATAATTTGTGCTTTTCTTTTTTTCCGCAACTAAAGTGTCGATGCATCAATCAGATTCTTGTGTAAAAAT
>NW_022200391.1:0-1200 GCF_009176525.2 Contarinia nasturtii | reverse complement strand
AAAAATAAATTAAAATTAATGATTAATTAAATTTAAATGATTTTTTGGATAATTTAATTAATTGTGATTGTTTTGATTTTTTTTCAATTTTTCAGATTCGTTTTTGGTTCGAAAGGAAAGCTGAACAAGCCAACGTGACAAGTTGAACAAGCCAACATACGAGAAATTGCACAAAATTCGTGGTTCACTTCGCCCAATTTATATCAATTTTTTATCACATTGATTTTTCCGATAAAAAATGTGTGATCCACAACCAATTTCTTCTGGAACTAATGCGGAAAATGATCAATTGAATGATTCTTCCGGAAGTGATGAATCCGTGTAAGTATTTATTTAGATTGAATATCCGAGATACAGTTCATATGACTTAAAAAAAAAACATTAAAATCTATTTTCCTTTTTCAGACCCGAGTCTTGTGAGACTATTTATTTGAATACAACTGAACCCGTTCCTTTCAACGAATTTGTTCAAACATTATCGGGATACAGTGATCAAATCGAACTCACACCAATTATTATTCGTGGCGGCAATTCGTTTATACAAGGCGCATTCCACTTAAAAATGCCAAGATCTATTGCGACCCAATTATTTGGACCTGTTAACGGCCGTCGATTGCAGCCATTCTCTGCATATCCCATTTACATTAACAACAATGTGCCAATTGCACCATTGGAAAGACCAAATTCTGTTGGAGCTGGAGACGGTAATTCAAGCCATGAACCAAATACATCGCCGAGTGATTGTCGAAGCTACAGCTCTAGGTACAAAAAAAAAAGTCTTTTGAGACAGTGTTTGGTACGAAATTTGTTTTTGTAGTATTAAAATATTATTTTTATCATTTGAATTTTTAGCGTTGATTAATAAGTATGAAATTAACTTTTATAAGTTTCACATGAAAAATATTTCCCTGGGATTAAAATTATGAAAGATCGGAACAATTAGAAAACAAAACACCGTACTAAATTAAAAAAATAAAAATTGTTATCAACTCCATATATTTTGCAAAAATTCCGTGTTTTCAAAGATACTCCTAGAATTTTTACTTTTTGATCAAATGAGTTGGTGGCTTCATTTTTAATGCATATACACTGGATGAACAAATTTTTTTTCTCGAATTGATTAATTTTCAAATTTTATTAATTTTTCTTTTAAATTTAATTTTTGAGCTGAAACATATTTTTTTTCTTGAACTTTTTTTT
>NW_022200390.1:0-2854 GCF_009176525.2 Contarinia nasturtii | reverse complement strand
GATTGCACGTGAGTTCATTGTGGTTTCCGGCGTACAACTCATTCAAACCGGAATGGCAAACGGTGTTGCGATTCTTTTCAATGTGAAAAAAAGTCGATCTATTTTCGGATCACCATTAATATTAATGCAAAGTCATTCAAACGCATCACGGAAAGAGAGAAGAAAGAAAAAACCGTTTTTGAATGACAGATACATAAAACATAAAAAGCCAAACAATAAGTGCTAATTAAGCAAAACTATAGCACATTCACCAAGGTACATGGGAAACGATGGAAGAAAGTGAAATTGAAACATACACAAAAGCATGTATGTAGTCACCATCAAAGACAATCGATTGCATTTTAAGATTAAAGCACATTCAATGATACCAACGTCAAGATAATCAAAAAATTACGCATGCAAAGAACTCCGTTAACTTTTTATTTTCATGTTAATTTTTTTTGTTATCTCGTTGCAAATGATTACCGCCGCAATTTTATTTGCGAAAAATCTCAAGATTTTACCATAGATTAAGTAAAAGTAAATAAGCAAAATTGGTCAAAAGCCACCGACTTTGTATCATAAAGACCAGCGACAATTGATTTGATGATCTTGAATTGCAAGTGCTGTACCTTATTTTAAATTAATTTGCTGCAAATAAATGAGCCCAACACACGCGAACCCATAAATGAACTTTTTGCCAGTAATAGCCAGCTGCGCATGAAATTATTTATATTCGTTGCAACACTGGTCAAACCTATGGTGCAAAGATTTTTGAACTTTTTCAACGGTCGAAACGCAAATATTAGTAGAAAGTTAATAAAAATTTTGTCGTTGCGCCCAATCAACCGTGATTATTTCAATCAGTTTTTTTTTTTTACATTTCTGCGGTTGAAAAGTAGTAGAGAAAAAAGCCGACATTTCATAAAACCAAAGTGAATTATGGCCACTTAAATACAGAAAGCGGCAACGATGATGTTAACATAACGCTTATCGACGGTTTCAATTGACCTCTCATGCAATGGAAACAACACGAATATACTGAAATAAAGAAACCAACGTTTCAACAAACAAGATTATGAATATGGAACGATGATGATTTTATAAAACCAAAGCAAACAATCACACCACACACGTACTCTTCCGAAAATAATTTCCAATGTAGGAATAGACAAATTGGGTTTTGTCTTCAATATTCCATTAGCAAAAGCCACAAAACCGCCAACAAAATATTTGCGCTAAGAAATGCAATAAGGGTCCGCAATCCACAATGAGACTTAAATCGTGAAATCTTTATGTGAATGTTCTTTGGCTATCAAATCACTCAATCATGTTCTCAGAAATCAATCAGATGCCAGCACGCAATTTCATTTTGGTCGAATATTCACAGCAAAATTGACGCTGGAAATAATTGACGCAAACAACTTTTACGCAAATCGCAATTCAAAACAGTCGGCCCCTTCAACTATTTATTGCTTTCGAATTCACGTTGTTCTTTATTCACAGAAAACGTGTGATTTATTATATTTTTTGAAAATGAAATGAACAGTTTACTTCTAACGGTACGGTAAATCCAATGAGCTTATTAATGAAAATCGAAAGAGAAATTTAGAACGAGTTCAATTTATTCGATATTTTTGATGTTATTTTTCGGGTCAAATTAATGCATACACGAAAAATGGTTTTTCTCTCGCAATGGAAAAAAAGTTGTGACCAAACGAGAACAAGACACCATTGTAATTGTCGATTTCACATTCTAATTTCATCGGACACCGAAAACTTGGCTTGACAAATCAACATCATTTCTTTTTTTTACTTCACTAAAAAAAAGCAAGTGCCAAAAAGTTGGTCAAAACTGAAAATCCATTTGCACGAATTATCGCGTCGTTTTGAAAATATATGTTTCTGTTCACGAGATTCGTAGTATTTATCGCCACCTTCGCTGTTGATTTTTACAGCTGATGAATAAACGAGATAACTTCGTGGGCTCAACGAAACGAAATGAAATCTTCGAAACGAAATAAAGTGAACGAAGCTGAAATATAAGCAGGTTAAAGCGATGTGAATAATCGAATTGTAGTTTTGTATTTTCTTGAGATTGACCGACAAAACACTCGCAGACAATCGCAAGAAAAAAGAATCATAAATCACAATGTGTGTCTGAGTTCGTTGTGTATGTAACGGCGTTGGAGCAAACCCAAAACGAAACGAAAAAGAATTAAAACCGCAACTAAAATTGTATGCTTGTGTGCACCAATTCTTCTCATTGCAATAGTAGTAATGAGGCACGCATGCATTATTTACACTACATAGATGCAATTGATCCATATGTTCAATGCGGATTTCGAAGTCTCTAGAAAGATTCCATGAAACAAGTGAGCATATGTTCGATTTGTGGGTATATCCATTTTTAAAGGTGAAGCAAAAAAAAATTATCACCCAAACTTATTTTGATTTGCTCTCTTACTTGGACTTGTTACCGCTGCCGTAGCTTTGAACCTGTCGTCATTATTTCAATTGAATACAATCATAAACAAATAAAACTTATACATACAAAAATAAAATGTCGAACACTTTTTGGTATCGAATTTCAATATTCGTACATGGCACATGTACTATGAAATATTGTCATTTGTATGTTTATCGAAAGCGTGCGCACCCAACACAAGTACTTCCAACATACAATTTACCTGACTGCTTTTATACGCAGCATGTGTTACACTATGCGCTATTCCTTCTCTGTGTGTTTTTTTGTTTGTTTGCTGTTGTGTTGTTTGTAAGTCAGTTGTGCGTGCGCACACTGTAAATTTTGTTGAAAAATCGTTTAAAAAAAATTGACGTGCTCAGTTATGTTTTATTCGTTGAATCGGCTGTT
>NW_022200389.1:0-2169 GCF_009176525.2 Contarinia nasturtii | reverse complement strand
TCGCTTTCTGCATGACCACTTGTGTTTTGTTCCTTTGACACAGCCACAAGAAGATCAGTGAAATACATCTCATCATGACGAATACAAGAAGATCAGTGCCACTGAAAATATGATTCATTTGTCTCACAATGATTTGTCTCAAATATGGACGAGATCAAATACATTCACATGCATGTATAATATGTTTTGTATGTATTTAATCTTTTGTTGAAGAAAAAACATGTGTATTTGAGTATTTGAGATAATATTTTGTAAACAAATGCCTCAAGTTATTAATGTATTGAATTGTATGTTGATGTGATGAATTTTTGAAATCATATTTCAGTTAACAATACGATGTCGTCGAATGTGCAGTGCTACTTGTGTAAATTGTTCTTCAAAAAACGTTACAAAATTTGCGGGCTATTGAAATCGATGCTCAAATTTATGCCGGATGATTCAGTTGAACAGTTGATAATTGTTTCGGGCGTTTGCTCTGGTCGAAATCTAATCAAACGACGCCATAGATTTAGCAACATTTGTGTCGCTTGCTCCACCAAATTTTCATTATGCACAATTACGTGTCTGTGCCGTGGATCCAAATAAATTGCACCTAACATAGCAGGATTGTTGAAAATGACCTTCTTTCGATGATTCAATGCATCCATCAGGCAGATCGCAAAATTTGTTTTGCATAGTCGTTTCACAACGGGTGACTGCAAGTGTGCTTCCATCTTGAGCCAGATACCAAACGAGTCGGAAAGCGTCAGGTCATGCTTTTGCAGTGCAATTGTTGCTTTGTACGGAATTTGTAAAATGGTGACGATTTCTTTGAAAACAGCCCACTTCTTTCCTAATAATCGGCATTCATTATGTCCATTTTCATCAAGATACGCTACGGCGTTTTTGCAGTTAATCACACTTAACATCTATGAATAAAGTTTCAAAAAGTGATTTTTTTAAATAGTTAATATTATGCTTGATATTATGTAATTTATAAATCAATCAAATTTTCACACATGTAAAGAATAAATTGCCAAAATATAATCGAAAAATTTACCATTTGGTATAAAGAACCCCAACGGGTAACAACATCAATATGTGGTTTTGTGTAAGTAACGCCATTCTCTTGCAAATCATGTTTAGTTGTATTCCTTCGCAAATATTTAGCGACCCGACGGGATAGGGCTATCAAATTTTGAATGGTACGATCTGTTGCCTCGATAGTATCGTTGATGCCTAGCTGCAAAGTATGTACTATGCAATTAATGCCCATCACAACCCAAATCACGTCCAAATCAGAGTCGTTTCCCATGTTATTCTGAATTTCATTTAATAAATTTTTGCTGAAAAGTAAATCCGATTCAGTTGGCTCATCACCACCGATATCAGCTTGCTGAAGGATAAAATCAATAGCTTGGTCGTCTGTTAATTCATCTTCAGTAGACAGAACCGCTTCGATTTCATTATCAATACCTTCCTCAGCTGTTGAACTGTCAAAATTTCTCATTTCAGTGTGTATATTTCGAGCTGTGCTCAAAATTGTTGATGACTGCTGGGCAGTTTGGACTGTTGTTTTTAAATTTTCGTCTACTTCTCGCACCATTTTAAGTACATTTGAACCGTTATCGGTAGTTATTGTTATAACTTGCTTTAAATCGATTCCGAGCTGTTTTAATCGTTCGGTGATCATATTTGCCAGATATATTCTTGTATGGCGCTGATCAAGTTCAATCATACCGATGGAGCGAATTTTCACCGTGCCGGTTTTCATATATTGAACGCTAATGCCTAAAATCAACCGGCCGCGCTTGGTAACGATATCCACAAGAACTGATAGTACTCGGTTTTTCACTTCATTCGCAATTTTTTCCCGAATTTCTTTTGAAATTAGCACCAATTCATCTTTTATCTCGATTAAATCCTTGTTACACAAATCTAAGTCCCGACCAGCTGCCTTCAATTCTGTGAGTAATTTTTCGTTCATACTGTGAATTGCCGAGTCGTTTAAACACCTAAATGGTCGACCATTAATAGTAACCGATTCGATACAATTCATCAAAAGCTTGATTCGCTCAGTTTCGATTGATGGATTTTCGCGGCACACACTGGCATAAATTTCAGGGTGAATACGAATATGTGATACTAAATTGTTTCTTTTTGTACCATTAATTCGTCTCTTAAACTCTT
>NW_022200388.1:5398-9330 GCF_009176525.2 Contarinia nasturtii | reverse complement strand
AACTGGTTCAGTGGGTTCGGTTTCAATTTTCGGTTCTATTGTTAATTGTGGTTTGGTTCGTACAGTTGTTATGGGTATTTTGGTGGATGAATCGATTAGTTCCTCGTCACTATCTTTGAAGATAAATAATTCCGACGATTCTGTAGGTTCGATTCTTGTTGTTTTTGGTAGTTTATTTGATGGATCATCACCACTTTTGAACACAATTTGATCTTGATCATTATTACAATTTGACTGATTTATGATGACAATAGTCACGTTATCGGTTCGAATATGTTTGATTTCAGTCTTATTTCTACTGTTATATTCATCAAATTTGAATTTTAAGTATTCGTAGCCATTTTTAACTTCTTCTTTTACTTTCTCAGCGACGGGACGAAGCTGACAACTTGCTTCCGCAAAAAAATTCGCCAATTTTTCCATTGTTGTTTCAGTCACATTACCCTCTTTGGGCTCTCGTTCAATGCATGCCGCATCAATTGCAAATAAAAAACTGGCAAATGCCACAACTAACAATAAATTCACACTTTTACTCATCACAATCATCTTTTGTGTGTACGTCGGACCTTTTGAAAAAGTAAAACGTTTTTTGTACTGAAATTTCTTTCTTTCAACTTCTACAATCGACTTTTTTTTATCTGTCCAAAAGCAACAGAATAAAATGAAGGGAAAAAAACGCAAAAAAACACGATTCATTCGCAGTTGTACGAACCGACTGCGACCAGCAAACAAACTGAAATAAAATGAACAGCGCCCAATGGCAAAACACCGACACAACACAGAAAGAAGAAAAAAGAAACCAGAAAATATGTAGCAATACAAAACATCAACTACGTATCTATCTGTGTGTTATTTTGCTTCTCTTTTTTTCACGTCACAAAACAAACACAGAAAACATTTCATTCGCTAACATCAAAGCAGTAAACAAAACTAGCATATATTCAAAATATCGAAAAATATTTTGTGTATATTTGTGGTATTACTGTTAATATATGAACATCGCTGTTAAAGATAAACAAATGAAAAGCAAATCGATAATGATGGGTTCAATTGATCGGTTCAAATCAAGACGTTTGACGAAAGAAGAAAAAAAAACACACACACACAAAAATATGAGCTAGATGAAAAGAGACAACAAACCGGTAGTACGATTTGATAATGTATGTATGCGCGTATATGTGCGAATGTCAGAGTGTTGTGCTCAACATTTGAATATTAAATGGGAAATGCCCATTGCCATTAAGTATATTTTTATATTTTAATAAATATATGTATTTCGATGCCAAAACAAATCGATGCCAATGCAAATCACCAAGATTACAAATCAGATTACGTGTTATTTACTTCGGTGATCATGCATATAAGAATTATTCATTCATGATTTTGTGCGTAATTGAAAAAAAAAATGTGTTATGTCAACCGGTATTTATTTTGATTCGAAGGCCAACACTTCACACTTCGTTCACGCCGAATGTAACATTTTCGTATATTGTTCCTTAATCATTTCTGTGAAATTATTTTGCATTTATGACAAAGTTCAGTTCCTGAAATATTCTTCTCAGAATTTGGCCTTTCATACTACATTTTTAAAGTATTTCTTTTAATGTTTCATACAGCCATGCTTTTGATGGTATCTGTATTATTCTTACGTTATATGTTATAATATCGTTTGAAAATGGATATTTTTTCACACTATTCCAGAATTAAAATGTGTTTTACGATGAACTCACTAAAGTTTTTTTTTTCCACTAAAGAATCAAGTAATAAAGAATATTTAATTATTGTACCTCTTACACCGCATACAAGTTATTATTATGAGAGATTAAACTCAACCTTGACTATATGCTTCACTGAATTAGCCTCGTGCACTATTTCTTTATTTCTGTCTCGAGGTACTTAAATAAAAATGCGCTAACTTGCCGTTTAATGTCGCATTTATTTGGTAGTAAGTGTTACAGATTCGTTTTTATTGAGTAATAAGTAGCTATAACACAAATCGATTAAAATATAAAAAATGGCTCTTGACACCTTTGTGTTAGGTCGTCCCAGTATGTGCCGTTGTCGCACAACATTGGTGCTTGTAAAATGGTTCGATACAGCATCGAATCGGTAGAATCATCGTGAGATCTGGCCAAACACATAACACTCAAGTGAAAATGCGATCTAATCACGAAAATCACACAAAACCAAAGTAAACCCATTCGATTTTCAATTGTAACTATCGAATGATGTGAATTGTCTGTACAATTCTCTCTAATTAAATAAATATATAGGTCGGTTTTAACAGTTAAATAAACTGAATCAACAACATTTGACGAGAAGGGATTGGAATCGTTTCACCAAAAAAAATATATACATACGTTCGTAGCAGTTAGAGGGGGACTTACCTTGGGCATTTAAACAAAAAAACTGGTACTTCCAGTCATCAGTTGTAACGAACTAATACTTTCCATAGAATTGAACTCAATTCACACAAAAAGATGAGTGTAACGTTTATTTTTATGGAATCTTTTGTTTCTTAAAAAAAATCATAGAAAAAAGTTTTCAGCTGAATCATTGTTTGTATTGATAGCGAGTCTTATCGGCTACAAGTAAAAAAAAAATTAGTATCAATTTCAAGACTATAACCAACACGTAAGCACTCAGTGCAAAAGTCTCTCTCTCTTTCTCTTCCTTTTAGGTCAGTAAAATTTATACAAAATTAAAATTCCAAATACCAAAATTTATTTTGAACAAAAACACCATTGATTAAAATTAATTAATTTATTTTTTTACATTGTTTATTTAAAAAAATATTTTATTCCAATTATTGTGGTGGCGGTACCGTTGCCAATGGAACTGTCGGTTGAGGGTCAGAACCGGAGTCACCAAATCTCAAATCAATATTTGGATGTTTTGGTTGTGATGAATCGGTCGTTATCTTTGTTTTCACATATTGATATCCATCTTTAACTCCCTCGGTTACATGTTTCACACCAGTTTTAATACCACATCCAACTTTGTGAATGAAACCCGAAATTCCTCCGGTTTCAGTTGCGTTTTTGTCATCACAGCTACATTCGCCACTTACTGTTGTTGGTGTTACAACCAAAAAAATCGCCACACTAACTATCACAAATGCCAAACTAATTCCGTTGCGTGAAATCATCTTCACACAATTTTTTTTTTAAATGATTTAATTTGAAACCAACTTTATGCGATGTGCTGCTGTGCGATTGTCAAGTTTGTTTGCCACTGACTGAATAAAAAGCAATCTCTGCGCAGTTTTATTTACAATGATGTTATGCGTTCCACTTTTTATTTCGTTCGTTTATCTGTCAGTATGTAGCCCAATTAAATCACTTCAGAGCGAGAATGGACGATGAAACGTTCACTAAAACAAATGAGATGCTGGAAATTCCAGTAAATTGTGTCTGTGAGATTTATTATTTGTAGTCAGTGTAGTAGCGAGAAACACACACAACACGAATTAATTAATCTTTAAGTTAGTTTGAAATATGTATATATACAAGTGATGAAGGCATATCAAGATGACATCAAACGAAAAGGGCAAACTGTGTTTAATTCTATTTTTCCGTTAATGCCAGAATTGACATTTACCAAGGCTTATTTAAAAAAAGGAATGTCATAAAACAACGTTCAGTCGTTAAGTTCGTCATGAGTAACTAGCAACCGATAACAAAATTAATAATCACCATGAATGAAGGAGATCAATAATCAGAGTGCAAAATAGATTGAATATGCGAAAATCCCCGCTGATAATGAGATCGATATTAAATTGCGTATATGAGTGATATGACTCAATAATTTGACATGAAATATGTGTGATGCACATAATCTGAAATTTGTGAACAATCAAAGTTTTGCTAGCAATCAAATTGAAGAATTCGAATGGAATCAACCAAGAATTAAACTTTCCGTTGTAATTTATC
>NW_022200388.1:0-5388 GCF_009176525.2 Contarinia nasturtii | reverse complement strand
TAGTAAATACAAATTGTTGTTTTTGTATTATATTAATTGCTACTCCGAAGTCGAAAAGGCTGGTAGCTGGGTATACGATCGGGTGATGTTCCATTGTGAACGATATTGTACAAATTTTGTGATAAATTCAGTCTGTGATCAGACGGTGAATAAAAAATAAATAAATAAATAATTGAACAGTTACACCTTTCCGATATCGAATATTCCAATCAAAGCCACACGATTCCATTTCTGTGTACTGGTTTTCCCGTCTTTGATAATATTTGAAATTAAATTCTATAGAAGCTTATAAGCAAATCAAATGCGGTCACATTAGTCGAATTGATATTTGCATAAAGTTTAATGCGATTTGGTATGGAACAAATTCTACGCACAGCGCATTCAGTAACGAAGGTCAGTGTTCGTATTGTGGCTTGTTCGCCTTTCATTATGATTTGTGTTTCTACTACCGATTGTATAAACTATGGACACACACACACACACACTCATACACACAGAGACAGTCACTATGCCAGCACAAAACGAGAGGAATAAAAATAGACTAAAGTATTTCGTTTTACGAACCGGCCGGAAATTAAATTGATGCCACAAAAATCGATGCAGTGTTTGTCATTTTATTTGGCTACATTTCGATTTGGATTTATTTGTTTATTTTAATGAAAATACAATCTTTCTGTGTATTGCAAAACGAATAGACAGGCTAACAACAATGCTTGAGCGCAAAAATTTATTGTCTGTCCCATGCACAAAATTTGCATTGCTCGTAATAATATAAAACGAGAGCCAGAAATTGCATCGGTCATTTTCATTTCTCGGTGAATTCATGCATTTATGTACAACAACATTGGTGTGTCGGTTCTGAAAATGAGTATGTATGTGTTGTTTTTTTTGCCCCATTCAGTTAAATTTTGTGGCATTCGCATTTGTTTAAACAGAAAATCAGAATAAAGACTTTGTTGACAGAAACTCGGCATGCAAATGGTTTCACCTACAAACTACACTGTCACTACGATGAAATTCATCTGTGGAAATGTGTCATATAAATAGAACATATCAGTTACCACATCAGATTCAGGGAGATGAACAAATACTGAAGAAATTGTGAAGTTCTGATTCCTCGGAGAATTATAAATACAAAAGACTTTTGCTTCGCATCGAAATCCACCTAAACGTTTTGCACCGAATGATCGATTCGGGTGAATACAGTGCGCAAGATGTCATTTCAAATTGGCATCACAATGCCTATACTTCTTCGTTCGATTATAATATTCATTGGAAAGATATGACACGGTTCATCTGTATTCATCGTTGGTGTTACACATTTACAATAATGCTGTGCGCAAAACTTTTGCCAATTGATAATACTAATAATAGTGAAAACATTGAGAGAACTATCAATAGAATTTATTGTCATGAAATTTGATATCATAACTGCCGTGTCATAGTTATTGTTGTAGTGTATATTTTTATCGGCCGTGCTGTATACTCAAAAGATCGACCCATTTATTCATTTATTCAAGTCAGCTCGATATATTATTATTATTGTTAACTGTTTACGACACATCAACATATCTATTGTACCATTTCATCGAAAACTTCTTTCCAGCGGCATTTGACCAAAATTGTGTCCTCTTTTATTCATTTCGTTTCAGTTTGTTTCGCATTTGTTGAGCTGAATTGCAGTTGCCGTTTTCGTTGACTTGATGAAATCGTCTTTGTATCGAAAAAATATGGAAAAAATAAAGAAATAGAAAATAAATCATAACGAAAATACATGGACACAGAAATGATAAAAGTGTAAAAGCGAAAAAAGACCCATACTATTTGGCGAAGACTTTTGTTTTTCTCTTGTACGCTCCATGTATATAAAAAAAATAATCCTCTTTTGTTGGCGTACGTGTTTGGAACACAAAGTATTAGTCAGATCAAATGAACTATGTGATTCACTGTTGTAGTTTTACCAATTCAAGTGATGCCAAAGAAGGGTAAAAGAAATTGTGAACGAACGAGGTTCAAGACGAAAAGTTGTAAAAGATGTTAAACATCACGTGAATTCTTATGACATTGCTCATATCCAATTCAAATACAAAACAAAGGTGAAATCATTCAAGAATTGCCAGGAATGCGTTCGCAATGAGCGATGAGATATCTTTTTTCGCAAACTCATTTCTATCACTCATCGTGATGCGAAATTGGTATAATACTGAGTTCAAAGTCCAGTTGTTTTTTATCGTTTATCGCTTTATTTCGAAACCATTCGTCATTTTTATAGCCAATTGACGAAATTAAGAGTGATTCATTATTCTACGTCAAACAGGTTTTGGGGGTATGGTTTGAATCACTCTCACATATTATTAAATCATAAACGTATTTTTATGATACACGGTGAATAGTTTAATTGTCTTCCACCAAACCATAAAAGGAATTTGAAGTACATCGAAATTGTTGAGATAATCGCGTAATTGTTTGAAGTAATTTCATAATCAAGTGGTAAATTTCAATTAAAAATGTATTAGCGGATGCTTATCATCTATTTAATTGATGGATTGGAATGTGATTTTCAAAATTTCAGTCGTGTTTGAGTGTTTCTTTTTCTCATTCATTCCCCTCTGAAGCACATTTTCGTATGAGTGCTATGACGAAACAAAAATGCTTTAACATTCATGTCAATTGATAACGGTGTGTGTTCAGCAGTGATACGAATCTCGCCTTAAAAATCGATGCGTGAGCCGTTTCATGTATCATTTGCAGTGGATAATCTGAGCCAATACCAACGTACCTCGATTTTGAGCTCACTTTAATTTTAAAACATTGTTTCAGTGCTAAAACAAACAAAAAAAAATAATGTTGAACTGGTTTTTGATCAACTTATATTTGTGGCTAATGCTGATTTTAACCAGACCCGATACCATCGAATCAAACAAATTAATTTTCCGACTGACAAGAATGGAACCGGATATTCAAATCGCAAATGTGGTGAGCGTGCCGAGAGTGGAGTGTAAATCAAATCAATATCTGGACCATCGAAACAAATGCCGAACCATAGTGAATTCGTGGTTTGAGAAGAAAAGCTAATGCGATTGAATATTCAACAAGCTAAAATAAGTGATAAAATTTGTGAAAAAATGTACTTATTTAAAAATGTATTTGGTTGCATCAGCCAATTGAATATTTTATTTTGGAAAATCTCATATGTAAACTATTTAATTTATTTTATTAAAGTTTTACGTATTTATTTAATAAAAATCAAACGATTTATATTAGTAGAAACATAAATATAAAGTCTTTGAATTATTTACATAAAAATCACCAAAACACTAAATCAAAATACACGTATATTTGGTGCAAACCAACAGTCTATTGTGAAATAACTCCGCCGAATGCTTGGTTCGATAATGAATTGTTTGCCATAATATTCCAATTATTAACCACTTTTATATGCAAAATGATCGCCGATAAGTTATCTATTTTCCTTTCTAAAAATAACTACAAAAACTAACAGTCGAATATCATATACTTCACGAAATTGTGCAACAAAAGCAATTAGAAAAATTGTGTTTTTTTTTGTCTCACAATATATTCCCGTATAATTTCGTAAATTGCGCGAGTTACGCGTAAAATTATTCGGATGGATTAGATTTAGATGCGTGAATCAACATGTATATACATGTTTTGGAGGTGAAAAACCACGTTTTTTAAATGCCAATCGGTTCGTTAGAGAAATGAATTGCAACGTTCCTATGATTCTCGTTTCAATGAAGCTCTGAATTTTCAACTTGAACACAATATGTCTGATGCAATTTTAAAAATAAAATGTGATTCAAATCATTTAGAAAAACATGCAATATCGTTTTTGAAACAGAAATGTATATTGTTTGATTTCTTATAAAAAAAAATACACTTAAAATTCATTCATGTGGAATATACCAGGCAATCACACAAAAAATAAACCTAACAAATCATTTTAGGATTCCTATTAAAATATTAATTTGTAAGGTTTCCTTCTAATATGGCAACATTTTATTAGGAAACCTTTAAATAATAAAACATGTTTTGTTTCAACACAGTGAGGTTGGATTTGACGTTTAAGCGCGCCAATTTATTAGGATTCCTGTTAAAATATTGCGATTTTATAAGGAAACCTAACAAATTCATTTTTTAATAGGAATTCTAAAATAATTTGTGGGGTTTATCTCTTGTGTGATATATTGAACTAACTGGCCAGTTGAGCTGACAGTACGTTAAAATGATTGTTTTAATAGTAGTGATTGATCATTATAACAATAACTTCTGTTGTTTTAGCCCATTTAGCTGGCTAACGTAATGTCAGCTCAGCTGACCAGTTAGTTCAATATATTGTCTGGTATATACATACGTGATGATAATGTTTATACAAATAAAATTGGCGCATTCATTCATTCGTTCATGCCGACAATCTTGTATATGTATTGTGATAAGAAAAACATGAACAAATCATACTAAAATAGCTTGTGTGATAATTGCTATGCTAATCTGAATCAATCGTTTCTTCAAATAAAACGTATTTTAACGTTGTCCAATTAAACGTCGCAAACGCCGCAAAAATCAATTTTATAAAAAGAGCAAAATGTTTAAAATTCATTTCCTGGCGGTATGCCATTTGTTACTGGTGCTTTTCTCTATAGTCACCACACCTGTATCGAGTCGCGAAATTTACCGTGAAGTTCCTACAACAAAGGTCCATATGACAAATATAGTTTCAGTGCCTCGTGTTGGTTGTCCCAAAGGAGAGTTTCTTGATCATCGAAATAAGTGTCGTAAAGAATTTTGGAAATAAGATTATTGATCATAAAATTGTGTTCCTATTAATTATTCCTGATAGATTAAGCTAATATAGTTTTTCTAAAACGTTCATTATTTCAATGTTTATTCATTAGTGTGTGGGCTTGCTATTTTTTGCATTGAAAAAACTTTTCATTTTTCGTTTGAAAATAAAAATCGTTCATAAGATAAATAAATGTTTCACACTAAATAAACATTGAGTGTTGTTTTATTTGTATCAGTAAAAATTGAAATAGCCATTTGCAACTAATGACCCAGGTACAATTTCAAATCTTTTCTAAGGCGCAGTGAAACATTTATTATTTTATTTCTTTTTTTTTTCACATCAAATTTCAGTTATTGAATTCGATTTACGCAGCTAATTTAATTCGAACGATTCATGGTTTTTATCACTATATTTCAAATATAAATTAACATCCACAGTAAATATTTATACAAATAAACACAATCCAATAATTATTAATGAGTGTTTGCAATTGGTTCTTTGATATATCTTTTAAACTGAACAATTTTTTTTGTGATCGTGACGTTAAAATGAACTATTTCACATTTTTTACATATTTAATC
>NW_022200387.1:0-10208 GCF_009176525.2 Contarinia nasturtii | reverse complement strand
CCCTACTTCTTGCGGTAAATCTCATTTTGCTATGAACTTTTTGAGTATATTAAATATGATGGTGAACAATCATATTGATGAAGTGTTATATTGTTTACCCGATGGACAGCCAATCAATAATTTCTTTGAAAAGTACACTGTTATAAGAGGAGTACCTGAGTTGGAATATTTTTCTGACCTCAAACCACGATTAGTTATATTAGATGACTTAATGAGTGCTACAGACAGTACCGTTGTAGACCTCTTCACGAAAGGTTCACATCATTTCAATGTGAGCGTGATTTTTATAACACAAAATATCTTCAATCAAGGAAAAGGAAAAAGAGATATTTCTCTCAATACACATTATCTTGTTGTATTCAATAACCCAAGAGATCGACAGCAAATAGCTACTCTTGCCAGGCAGATTAATCCTGAAAAATATAAATTTATTCTGGAAGCTTTTAGAGACGCCACTACTGAACCGTTTGGTTATTTGCTGTTTGATTTAAAGCAATCAACACCAGAACGTTACAGACTTCGGACAGCAATTTTTGACACTACTACACCGTCTAATGTAGTGTATATAAGTAAATAGGTGAGAAAAATGTCCGATTGTGTTTACTCACAACTTTATCTGTTGGATATACTATCTAAATCTACACCAAAAGAAAGAAAACACATTTTGAATTCCGCCAATTTTGACTTAATAAAGGCGATCGTGGAGTGTATTGATAACGTGTTAATTGGTATTGTGAAATTGAAGAAGTCAAATAAAGAAAAACTCAGAAAATATAAAAATATTTTAAGACGAGTTTCATCAGGCAATGAAAAAAATTGGGGAGAAAAAAAACAAATCTTGGTACAACAAGGAGGATCATTTTTGCATACTCTGCTTCCACCTGTTATTACGACATTATCTAAACGATTCACAAAAGGATGAAACTTGCAAAAAAGGTTAAGCTCGTTGAGTGTGAATTACATAATTCTAGTTCCAATAGCGTACATAATCCCACTCCAGTTAATTCTACATTACCTGATTCAGAATATGTGAAACCGAGAATATTATTTAACCTAGACGAATCTATGCATGAAATTTTACATCGTAAAAATATACAAGATCACGAAAAATGGCAAATGTATAATCAATTACTCCAACGGTATTTATCACACGTTAAGAATATCGTCAATATTTCATCATTCGAACCACACCATTGCTGCAAAGACACTTAGTTATTAGCGCCATCTAGTTCGTGCGAGAAAAAATCTTCACATTTCACACACGTACTATTGAGTTACTTCACTATGCAATACAGTGAGGGCGCCAGTGATACGTGTTTTGCAGCAACCCAGTGATTCGAACAGAACATCCACTCACAATCATGCAATGATACAAGTGATACAACTTCATTAGTTAGTTTACCATGGAATTCGACGATGAGTTTCTCAGTACCAAGCCCACATCCACATATCGAGAGTGAACTTCATCCTGTTGCAAGAGAATTATTCAACACAGCTCGTGAAACAGGTGGAAGAGTATCATTATCACCTATTAAGAATTCGCATTCTACCAGCAAGAGTGATCACAATCCAACTAC
The DNA here is from genome assembly GCF_009176525.2 of Contarinia nasturtii. Classification (NCBI taxonomy): domain Eukaryota; kingdom Metazoa; phylum Arthropoda; class Insecta; order Diptera; family Cecidomyiidae; genus Contarinia; species Contarinia nasturtii. Next base: position 8,631 of record NW_022200387.1, on the reverse strand, counting down.
AAACACAATGAACAAGAGATCACGTGACACGAGTGATATATTGTCTTCTAGAGCGTCTCTGTCTCCAAAGAGATTGGCTAGTTACAATACTGTTACTGATATTGAAAATGAGATGTACCTTGATTCTACTGCTACCCAACCGGCCCATGTTAGATATTCAAGAAAACAAAAAAAATAAAATTATAAAACGTCCAGAAGAATTTTTAAATAATATTAATAAACCGAATTTAACTAGAGCCGAGAGTACTGCTAATCAGTTACGCGAAAAACATAAAATTAATCCATGTTATGTAACTATTCCAGGTTGGAAATCATATGATATGAGTTGAATAAAAATGTGTTTTCCATGAGTAAAAAAAATATATGTCTTATTTTATTTTTATAAACTATGCTTTACTTGAATGAATATAACAGTCTTGTTTTACTTTTCATCGAATATGGAACAAAAAGGTAGTATTGATAGTCTACTTCAAGAATTATACTATGGTATTGATTCAACTTCAGCTTACTCTTCAGTTGAAAGACTTTACAATGAAATCAAGAGACGAAAAATTAAGTTGAAAAAATCGTATGTACAAAATTGGCTCAGTAAACAGCAAACTTATTCACTACACAGAAATAGAAGAATACGCTTTAAGAGAAACTATTATAACATTGTTAATTTGGATGACTTGTGGCAGATTGATCTAATTGATACACAAAAAATTTCGCGAATTAACGGTGGAAATAGGTACATACTCTGTGTTATTTGCTGTTTTAGCCGTTTTGCATGGTGTGTACCATTAAAGAGAAAAACTCCTAGTGACGTTATTACTGCATTTGACCATATCTTCTCATCAACATCAAGAAGACCTATTAAAATTCAGTCTGATGCAGGTACTGAGTTTTTGGGGAGATCAATACAGCAATATTTCAAGGAAAAAAACATTCAGTTTTATAAGGCACAAGACCCAGTCACTAAAGCAAGCATTGTCGAACGTTTCATAAGAACAATAAAATCGATTATTTACAAATACTTTACGTATACTGGGTCAAAGAGGTACATTGATGTACTTGATAGTCTCGTTTGCATTTACAATAACCGCATTCATTCCACGATAGGAGTGGCTCCAGTCGATGTAAACGATGAAAATGTATTAGCTGTGTGGGAGCATATACAAGAAGCAAGAGATCGGAAATTCGCAAGTTGTCGACGTAGTACTAAGTATCATGAAGGCGATATTGTACGAGTAGCCAATCCGAAATCCGTTTTTGAAAAAGGTTATACTGTCAAATGGTCAACTGACACATATTCCATCGAAAAAATAATTAAAAAAAAACCAATTGTATTTAGATTACGTGATAGTGACGGAAGTAAGATTAAAGGCACTTTTTATGAACATGAAATTCAGTTAATATCTCAGTGAAAATATAGTCATATTTCAGTTTAATTTCACCAAGTGTACGATCAACATGGACAACTTTTACATTACTTTGATGAGTAATAGTTCATTGAACTGTTTCCCACAAAATAAGTCGACCTCTTTTACTGTGCTTTTACCATAAAAAATAAGCTTAGCTGGCGAATGGGCTGTGGCATTAGCAGAATTGCATTACAATTTTAATTTTTTCAACGTCACAGAAGAGAACAATAAAATTGAAATAACATATGACGAAGTCAGCGAAAATTTGGAGAATGACATAAATACAAATGAAATAACCAAAGTGCATTCACCTGAATCCATGCATGATGAAATAACCGAAGTGTATTCACCTGAGTATGCAAAAAATCAAATTTGTGTCACTGAAATCGAACCAGGTTTCTACAATAATATTAGTGAAATAATAGTGGCAGTAAATTACGCAATTGAAAATTGCATTGGTGAAAAAAAAAATTATTCTCGGAATTGATAAGTTAAATAACCGTACCACAATTGAAATTTCATCACTATCGAATATTCCAAACCATATAGCATTACAAGGTAGACTTGCTCTACAGTTGGGATTTAATCCAGGAGAAAACATTTTGAATTACACAAATTCACCGCAGCTTGGAAACACATTTTTTGGTATTCCTGATCAGATGATTATATCGACAGATATAATTCAACCTTCATTTGTTGGTGACGAAAGATTGTATATTTTAAAAATAGTCAACACTCAAGCCAAATTAGAAAAGTACGGAGATTCGTGCTATAAAGAGTTTCAAAATCTTCATTACACACCATTACAAAAACGTGAATTTGAAACCATATCGGTAAATATAAAAGGTTGGAACGGACATTTCATACCATTTCGTCACGGCATATTAACTTTAAAACTTCACTTCATCAAAAAAAATGAGTAAATCACGTGAACACGATGTTTACGCACAATATTATTTGCTTCAAGCCAATAACGGTATTAGTGCTGTTTATTCTTTACCAATGCATCAAAAAGGGTATGGTATCGGATCATTTTTTGGCGGATTGTTTCGTTGTGCTTTTCCATTACTGAAAAAGTCATCAGCTGCTGTAGGAAATGAAATAATGAAATCTGGTGCAAACGTGATTTGCGATATTGGAAATAATCAAGATGTTAAGTCATCAATTAAGAAACGAGGGAAAGAAGCAGTTAATAACCTCAGTAAAGTGTTTGGCGAAAAAATGTTCGGTGCAGGGTATACTACACAAAGCGCGATGAAACGTGTTCATTCCGATACATACCGTTGTGGAGAGAAGAAGCGTAAAGTTGATAGTAAAACATCGAAAACAAAACAAAGAAAAAAACCAAATAAAACGAAAAAACCAAAAAAAAACAAAAAGACGAAGAAAGAAATATTAGATATATTTTCATAATGGCATTTATAGCGTCGCATAAAAATATCACAACAAAAACTGAACTAGATATATTTTCGACTCCACCTACTCAAAACAGCGTAGAGGGTGGTGTTACTGTATGTTATAGGCCAATTTCTTCGCTCTCGGATTCATCACCAATAGAGTTCATTGTTTCGTCAAGCGGTGACGAATATATTGATCTTGCGCGCACCGTATTACACATTGTAGCCAAGGTAAAAGTTCAAAAAGACAAAAATGAAGTGTCTCCAATAAACAATTGGATACATTCCATGTTTTCTCAAGTCGATGTGTATCTGAACCAAAAATGTATAACACCTCCGTCAAATAATTATAACTATAGAGCCTATATTGAAAATTTACTGAATTATAGTGATACTGCAAAAAACTCCCATCTTGCGGGATCCATGTGGTATAAAGATACCAGTAAGTTAATGAACGATAAAAATAATCCTGGTTATGTGGAACGTAAAAAACTAATTGAAAATGGAGAAGTTGAAATGTATAGCAACCTACACTGCGATATTTTCAACTCAGATAAATTTATGATAAACGGTGTTGAAATGTGTGTTAAATTAATTAAAGCAAAAAATGAATTTCATTTAATTGGAGACGACAGTGGTGAAATAGAAATCGTTGAAGCTAATTTATTTGTGCGAAAAGTCAAAATAAACCCATCGATATTAATTGCACATGCTCGTGCGTTGTCTGTAGCAACTGCTAAGTATCCTATCACAAGAGTGGAGGTAAAAACCATTACTATTGGCAGTGGAATCCAGAGCAAATCGTTGGATAATATTTTTCTTGGTCAATTACCTAAAAGATGTATTATTGGGATGGTTGATAGTGGCGCATTTAATGGTTCACCGCATTTGAATCCGTTTAATTTTCAACATTTTAACTATAATTACTTGTCGTTATATCTCGACTCCACCCAAATACCAACAAAACCATTAACACCAAATTTTGCTAAAAAGAAATACACTAGAGAATACTATACATTATTCGAAGGCAGTGGTATAAATTTTGCAGACACAGGAAATTCAATTACACTTGCCGAATATCCAGACGGATACTGCTTAGCAGCTTTCGATTTAACTCCAGATTTATCTTGTAGTGATTCGCACTGGAATATTATTCGAAGTGGAGTGTTACGCGCAGAGATTAGATTTGAAAAACCGTTGGAAAAGACCATTACAGTTATATTTTTCGCAGAATTCGAAAATTTAATTGAAGTTGATAAGAATCGTAATATAATAATAGATTATAGCAGCTGAATTAAAAAAAATGAATACAATACAAATTAATACTTTAATAAATAAGTTTCAAAGAGGAAAAATATTCCACGGAGTTTTTCCTTGCGATGCATTACCTCGTAAAATATCACTTCCCTTTTTAGCTGTAGTGAATTTGTCAAAAAAGTTTGAATTAGGTACACATTGGATAGCAATATACATTGATGAAAATCAAGTAGGATATTATTTCGACAGTTTCGCAATCGCACCAAACAACAAATTCATTTTAAAATTCATGTATACACACACAATTGAATTTTATTACAATGTTGTACAAATTCAACATACTATTTTGACAAAATGTGGTCAATTTTGTTCTTCATTTGTTATAAGCATTCTTAATCAATGTAAAATCGAGAAATTTATTTCGAGATTCAGCACTAATTTATTCATAAATGATATTGTAGTAGACAACATGATAAAGTATTTTAACCATAAATAAAAAATGAAAAAAAATATTGTTGAACAAAAAAGCAAATTTTTATTTTTTCGTTTTCGTGAACAAATTTTTTCTTACAGCTAAATACTTCACTTGTATGAATTACCATCCAAACGGTAAAGTAAGAATTCTTTCATTACCGACTCGTTTTCTCTTCTTTGCATTAACTTTAAACGAATATTCCGTTTCTGTAGAAAAGACATAACTATCCTTTGTTCTTAAAATTTTCCTATCAACTAGCTTGACTATATCATCAGGTGAATTATGATTTCTGAGCACCATTTGCTTTAATGTATTAAAATTAATAATTTCTGTATTCTTTTGGTTCAATGTAATTCCTTTAACTTTACAAATTATATTTTCTTCATTATTTGGCGATATAATACGTAATGCGTAACTCTTTTCTGAACTAATAACAGATTCGGTAATATAGCTTCCTACACCATAGTCCTTTGCCAATTCATCTGTTAACTCACCTAGTAAATTACCAAGCTCTAGTCCTGTTTCATTCTCCTTCTGCGTATAAATCACCGAATCGGTATCATAATATAGGACACGATCACCCAATTTGTCTAGATATCGATATAAATGAATTCTTGCCTGAGCAGTAGTATATGCAGCAATGACTACATTCACATCTGGTTGAATGGGTGCACATATATCATGATAGCGATACGAAGCGAGAAGTGAAGTATCAGATAGTGGAAAAAGTGACTGTACTTCTGTTGATGGATTTGTGATTAGCTCTAATAACTCATCTCTCTGTGAAATAAAACATTTCTTACTTTTATTTGGTTTCATACCATATCTTCCCCAAAACGAATTCAACATAATTTTTGCTAAAGCCCTCAATCCTTCATTGTACGAAATTTTGTCTTTTTCCAATAGAATTCCTTCTTGATCGAAAAAGTGCTTAATGTATTCATTTTTTTGTTCATCAGACTCAACTCCCGGTGGAAAACCTGACGCCTCTGTTTTTATTTTCAAAAATAAATTCACATATTCCGAAAAAAGTCCACCAGATTTCGTTATTTTGTTATATTTTGACATTTTGTAGTTCCAAGCTTCATAAATCGTATCTATTTTATAACCTTTTTCTACTGCTACACAAAGTTCATTACTAACGTATGTTCCTATAAATGATCTTTCATCTTCAGTGTGAATACAATCATTTTCATTTCTTTTTTCACCACATTCGCGACATAAAACAAACATCAGGTAATTGTCCATTTTAATTGGAAGTACTGGATGAATTAAATTTCGCGGTGGTATTATACGACACTTAATTAAGCCGTTTATGTTGAAGACATTACGATTTTTTAATTTATCACCAAGAAGGACTGTGGGTATACCCACTGGATACTCACAGTATTTGTTAATATAAGGATATAACGAAGTGACGTCGTAGTAATGTATTTTTTCTCCAGGTGAACATTTATGGTAAAGTCTACACACACCCGTACGTCCGCCGAAAAATGCGTCACGTGGTACAAGTGGCTCAGATTTTAAATGCGGGAGAGTAAAAAGATATTCTGTAATTACAGGCATATCACGTACCAATTGATCAAATTCGTGTTCCCAAATTTCTATCAGATTATATCCTAAGCTCCTGATCTTTTCTGCTCTTAGCATTGTGTTATCGTATAGTACACTAGCAGGCATTTTCTTTTCTCCTGGTAATGTATGGTGTTGAAATGGATAACATTTTTTACACATATGCCACCAGCAGCCGTGAAACGAAAATACTGTACGTGTGGGTTCGTGATATCCGTCAACAACTATATGCTCGTTAATTCGAACTTCGCGACCATTTGATGCGGATATAATATTGATATTTCGGTTATGTGCTTCCCACTCCAACCAATTAATTGCTTTGAATGATTGATTATCGCGTAACCTGTATCCATGGCGTGGCAATATAGGTATCATATTTTCTTCTAAAAAGTTGGTTTTATAAACCTTCATACATGTGGAAGCTACAGTAACTTGATTGAATGGATCAACATGAGTGAGAGGAATCATCATTGAACGAAACTTCAAACATGCTAATCGTAATATGGTGACATCTTGGACACAATATGCAATCAATTCTCTCTTGTTATCAAATAAAATATTATTTGCTGATTCTTCATTGTACCATTCAATAAATTTTTGTTTATCTTTTGGTTTCATGGAATCTGGATCATAATATTCGATATTGGGAATAGGTCCGACATAATTGAAATTTTCAGCTGTGTTGAAATAGTGCGGATAATGTCCCTTACTACTGGTATTCAAACTAAACATTTTTGGAAGTTTTGATAAAGATGTGGCAAAAAAATTCAAAGAATCAATGAAACGGTATCTTCCTATTTTAATTTGAAGTATTTTCGTTCCATTCATTATCAAGGAATCCTCTTTAATTGGCCACGAATTTTTGTGATTATACATATATCGAAGAATCCAGTGACCATCAAATTTCTGCATATTGTGTGCTATTATTATTATTGATTTAAATTTGTCAGGTAAATTACCAAGTTGTGTCATAAATTCGTGTATTATATCATCTTTATCGAAAATACATTGTCGAACACCGCAATTTAAACAATACTCGTCTATATTTTCACTCGAACAACAAATTCCACATGAATACTGTGCTACACAAAGATTTACTTTATGCTCAAACTTATCTTCATTATCAAATAGTGTAGTGTTCTGTGTAGTTTCCAAATCATAAAAAACAAACAGTTTATCTTCGTCACTTTCTTCTTTTGCTGCTTCTTTTGGAATAAAATGATCATGTCGAATAGGTTTAACTTCCTTACATAAGTTACAAAATTTTTCTCCACAGGCGTGTGGATTATTCCAATCACATTTATATCGTACCAAACAGTTGAAACAAATCCTTACATTCAGACAAACTCTGGTGTCTTTATGTCTCTGAAAACAACTTGCATTCACAAAAGATCGATTACACTCGTTACAATGAATTTCTATCGCTTTTTCACAAGGTGGATTAGCAAAACATCTGTCACATTGGAAGCTGCATCCCATATGTGAATGTCTAGTTGCATATGATTCAGCACAATACTCACAAAAATAAGATGTAGCGAAAACGGCTGTGAGCGATTTTATAACTGAATAATGACCGTCATCTAACAGTAGACTTATTACTTTTTTATTACGTAATGGAGAACGATAATAAAGTGAACTACCTGTACGTGAATTGTAAACGTAAATATTATATTCACGTTTCAAATATAATTGAAATTTTTGTATCTCTTCATATCCACATCCAAGTGATGAATCTACATCAGCCGCAGTTGCTATTTGGTTTGCCTCATGAACCAATTCGTCGTGGTTTGGTGGATAAGTTAGAAAATTATACCTATTGATACCATCGTTCCCATCCGCTACGCTCATTCCAACTACTATTGCTACAGGTAAACAAATATTACCATCATTTTCTTTAAGTTTCGGGACATAAAGGGATTTTTGATGGACTTTGTAGTATTTGTCTTTACTTTTTCCTATATTCAATGCTCTAGCACCACCTAATGGCACCCTAACTACATCTACTTTTATAATGAGAGTGTCATCTATCAAAAACTTTGTATTACTTTGTAGTACACTATCTAAAGCATTTAATATGAATCTGGGTGTATACTGATCGAATCTTCTAAATGATATTCCGAAGTCAATTTTCGCATTGCTTGAATTTGAAAATGTAAATCCTACTCTATCTTGGTTTTCAATATTCAACTTTTTTTTTCACGATTGATAAGAGTTGTCCAATAGAAGTAAGCATCCAGTAATCGAGGTTCACCAGATCGGGATTAATCAGTTTTACTTCCATACGCGTACCGATTGTGTCAAATCTTTTGTATTCACGAGAAATGGATGATATTATTTTAACGAAGTCATTATTTTTATCTACATTTCCTCCACCGTGTTGAATTGGTTCATCGCAGTCACCATTCTATCAAAATCAAATTGAAAAAAAACGAAAAAATCATTATATTTTTTTCAAATAAATTAAAAAAAAAATATTTGTTTCGCTTACGTTTGAATCCGTATCGAAACCATTTTCATTAAATGAAAT
>NW_022200386.1:0-3131 GCF_009176525.2 Contarinia nasturtii | reverse complement strand
GATATCATACAGGCATGGCTTCCATACAAAAATCCAAATTTTTTGAATTTTTTGTATGAAAAGTGTTTCGAAAGTTGATTGTATCGCAAAACTAACGTCATATTCGGTTTTCTCGTACCCAAAAACCCCTCAATACACGTTTTTGAGTGTTTAAGAATACATTGAATATCACTTTTGGAAGAAAAATTGAATTTTTCCCATGGATGGACATGGGCATCACACCAGACATGACACTTTACCCTGTCAACCAAAGTCGCTCAAAATCTAATGGTTTCTATTCCTCGGCACCCCCAATCATCCTGTGAAGTCAGATTTTGAATTACTTTTCTTGTTTGAAAGTTATCGTGTTAACAAATTTTTGCGTACAGGGTACAGCGTACAGCGTACAGCGTACAGCGTACAGCGTACAGCGTACAGCGTACAGGGTACCACGCACATACATTCGGACATCGAAAAAACGCTAGATTCGTGTTCCCTGGCTCCTAAAACACCCAGAAAACATGTTTTTTGAGGATGTCAATTTTTCGACCGATTCCAATACTTTACCTTACACACTAGGTGTGTGCGGAAAAGTAAAATGAAATATATTTGACAGATTAAGAATTTAAAGCAACGAAAATATGTTTGTTTGGTAAAGTGTTGTATCATGGATATGAGCCTAAACTTATGCAATTGCATTTTGACTTTGATACAACAAAAGTGAAATGCTTAAAAGCTTTTTTTAGATTTTGAGATTGATAAATTTAGTTTTTTCAAATAAAATATTAATTAAATCTAATAACCTATGCCTATCCGTTTTATATATTTTTATTGCTCTTTGGAAAACAATGGACCTTTGCATAGCACCATTTTCGGATGCTGTAATTACATTAGAAACGTAATTAAAACTAACTAGCGTCGGTATTTTTAACGATACGATTATGAAAGAGTCCATCTTCAGAAATGATTTTGAATTTTAACTTATATATGCTCTTTCAAACTTCAGTCGTTATTCAATCGACAAGATCATTTGTGTTTTGTCAAAAATTAACGTAAAGAATTTTGTTCTAACCTTAACACAATGGATACAAATTCTAGTGGAACTGTAACAAGTCATCTCATTAAAGATTTCATTGATACACAAGAATTTTTGTTTCAAGATACAAAGAATGGGTAAGTGTCGAATAGTTGATTTCCTCATTTAGTTAAGAAACCACAAAAAGTAATGTTTGTTATTTATTTTATCCTACAGACCTGCTAATGTACCAAATCAAAGAAGAAATAAAAAAGATATAATTAAAGCCATTGAAGAATATCTAATTACCAATGAATATGAAGCGCCCCAGAAATTTCTAACACGAATCAGAATGTCACTAAATTAGTTGAAATCATCAGACAACCAACAACTATTGAGTCACAAGTACCGGACAATGGAATGAATTTGGCCAATGAAGGAATATTGCTACATGGAAATGATATAATGGAATTACCATTCGAATGTGAATCGATCGGCATGAAATCTAGCAACAGTGCTCAAAACAACAATAATAATGGTTGAATCAACAATTCAGATAATTTCATTAGTGCCGGATAATGGAATGTTGATTGATCAAACGAATGAAACTGTTTTTAAGTTATCGTCTGCCGAAACATTGGAATTTAATAAACCAAAGGGAAATATTGCAATGCAATATGAAGCATTAGTTGGGGATTTGATCGGCACAGATGACAGCGATAAAGATTCATTTGAAGAAGACATCGTTATAAATCATTTTAAATGCGAGCTTTGTTCGAAAGGGTTCACTGAAAAAGGGAAACTTAAAATTCATATTTGAACTCACACCGGTGAAAAGCCTTTTAAATGCGAATTTTGTTCGAAAGGGTTCACTACTACAATTAGCTTTAAAATACATTTGCGAACTCACACCGGTAAAAAAAAGTAAACCCCATAAAACAAACAAAAATTCATTTATAAATTGAAAATAAAATCCATTCTGCAGTGATGGGCACATTAGATCGCAATCGTCGCCTAGGAAAACGCACTTTTAAGACAATACTGGCTAACGAGAAACCATCACTGCCATTTTGCAGTTTTCATTGACGGATGAACGGACAGGGTGCATCGACGCACATTAAGATATCCAGAAATCGGCTCCAATAGTGTTTTCTCATCAGAATAATATTTTGGATGACCCCCTTGGTGTAATACGATACCCTTTTCCGACACACTGAGTTCACGTAAATTTAAAGTTAATATTATTTGTTAATTTTAAGTAATAAAGCATTCAATAAACTATGTTCATCAATCATTAACATAAGATTTGTTTCAAAAAATGCTGTTTAAATTCTAGCTTGTGCGAAGTAGGAAACGAAAATGAAATATATTTTCAAACAAAGTCCCCAGACAACAAATTTACATACTTTAGCAATTGCATACTTCTGGTTTATTATTTTCGATTTATATCAATTTTCTATTTTATTTACTATTTCATCGCAAATATATACATATACAGAGAAACAAAAAAATATAACAGCACCACAGATTGACAATCTTTTGTCGGGTGACCACAAAGACTATCTCGGCTTAAAATCGTATTCGCTTTGATAACAAATGCCAGTGCTAGAGTGCTTTGGTTTCGTGTGGCCTTGCAGATTTTCTTGTGGGTTCCATGGCTTGTTAGTTCCGCTATCTCAAATAAATATACTCAGCAAACGCTTCAGAAAATTATCACAATAAATCAGAACTTTTGTATTTGATAAATTTGCACCGCAAAAATTATCTTCTTTTTTAAAATCCGGTAAAAAGTCTTGACGAACCGCAATCAGCAGATTATGCAAAATTCGCACGAAAATTTTCTAGAACATATCACCGATAAATTTGATTATAAAAGACCATGTGAATTAGCTTGAATTCACAATTCAGTTAGTAAAGTGGTCATTGACACACGGTAAGCTTGCTTATTTCCAAATAAAATTCGAAAAGTCAATATGGACAAGAAAATCGTTATTATCGGAGCCGGACCTTCAGGAGTGGCAGCTGCCACAAAACTTATGTCGAATGGCTTTAGCAACGTGACAATTTTGGAAGCTGGAAATCGCATCGGCGGAAGAATCAATACCATTTCATTTGGTGCAAACGTTGTCGATATGGG
>NW_022200385.1:0-3423 GCF_009176525.2 Contarinia nasturtii | reverse complement strand
CCCAGAAAAGTTATTCGAAATCTGACTTCACGGGATGATTGGGGGTCCCCAGGAATAGAAATCATCAGATTTTGAGCGACTTTGGTTGATGGAAAAAAATTCCATGCCTGGAGTGATACCTATGAAAAAGAGTCCAATTTTCGTCCAAAAGTCATACTTAATGTGGACTTAAACACTCAAAAATATGTATTGGGGGGTTTTTTGGCACGAGAAAACCGAATCCGACGTTAGTTTTGAGATACAATCAATTTTTAATACAGTTTCCTTGAAAAAATCACAGAAAATTTGGATTTTTGTATGGGAGCCATGCCTGTATGCTACCTTAATGACGTGAAACTTTGCACAGACTATTTTTTACACAAAAGTATAACATTCTGAAAATTTGAAGAGATTTCAATTAAAATTAGGGGTACCTCCCATACAAAATTTTCAATTGGCTCAAAAACGAATATTTTGTATGGGAGGTACTCTTGATTTTGGTTGAAATTTCTCCAAACCCTCCGAATGTTATTTGTGAAAAAAATAACCTGTGCAAAGTTTCACGCCATTAAGGTAGCATACAGACATGGCTCCCATACAAAAATCCAAATTTGTTGTGACTTTAGTTATGAAAAGTGTTTCAAAAATAATTTTTATGGCAAAATTAACGTCAGACATATTTTTTATAGTATTTTGTTAGAAAATAGAATACTTTCAAATGTCGTACAAATGGGTTCATCATGAAAGTGTGAAAAATCTTTTCTCGGGTACTTCTGCTATTAAATTAAAGAATATTTCGTTGCCAAAGTTGAAACATATTTTTTGGTCTCGAACTTTACGCCACTTGAAAGACTTGAAGAATCGAGCAAATATTATTTTGAACTTTCTTAATAAAATACGCAACTACCACCGTGCGGAAAAGTTCGTCTTACTCCCGTAAGACTCTTTATTTATTGAGAGTGTAAGGCACACAGGGTACTATTGTCGTACCGTAAAGAGAGCGAAAGAGTGAGTGTTGTGTGCTAATGCGTTAAGTAATGAAATAACGTCTGTTGGTTCGTTTGGCTATTATTCACATTGAAACGTGAATGAAATACACAATGAATCGCACGGAGAACATTCATTTTCGACGAAACTACAATTACATGCAAAATGCGGTAAACAATCTTTTTCATTTTCCGTTACGAGCCACACCGTCGATCTATTTTAGTCAGGTTTTTCGGTCCTTTTGGATATCATAATTTTGAAGCGAACGCGAGCACGCACTTACACACAGTTACCGCTGCTTAAATATGCATATTGAATACGTTACTATATTTTTTTTTCGTGCTTTACACCATAGACACGTGTAGATTGTAGAAGTTGTAGCAGCAAACCGAACTGTGTCGGTGATAATAGGTTACAGCAAATAATGTGTCCCAACCAGATATAGGATGTATGCACAAAACTCGGCGGCTTACTCTTGAATATTCCGAAGCATAAATTCACTATGATGATTTCTTAGCGGTGAAAATACACCAAGTCTAAGTGGCATATGTGTGTATGTAGCATTGCATGCTTGTTCGTTTATCTCTTTTACGTGTGCTTTGAATAGATTGAATGATTGTATGATTTGTACAACAGCCAAATGTAGCGCATATAGAATGAGAACGAACAGGCAAAGACGCTCTCTCTCTCGTTGAAATCATAGATGTATATGAAAACACCAACTACAAATTGTTACTTCTTTTTGCCTTTGTTCAATTGCTCTCACCACTTTTTCACATACGTGGCGAATAGCAAATGTGTACACATTCTAAAGTGGAGCGTTTTAGTAATGGTTTTTAACTTTTGTTCAACAATGTTATAGTGTGTATGGTATTTCTGGTTCTCAAGTTGTTTTGGCCAAGTATAATCAACATGGTGATTTTCTTGTCGTATCACCTTCTATCGCAGTTTTCAAACCACATTCATAAAATTTTGCACAGCAACTTGCCCTTACACAAAGGGCTTGCTGACATTGATAGCATTGGGCTGAAATGCAATACTATATTGAACAACATTGATGTTCGATAAGAAAGAGCCAAACCAAAAAAGAGCGGAAAAGATAGAGCCAAAATGAATGAAAGAGCTTCGTATCATGGCGACAAAATTTCGGAGAAAAGCAATCGAAAAGTTTTCTCCGAAGTAAAAGATATCTTAAACCGTTGCTCACACTTGGGTGAAAATTACTCTGCACAAGCATACATATCAAAAACTTACTACTTTTTCGCTTCTATACAATCCTCTTTGTTCAACATCAAAATCCAAATAGACGAAAATACATTTTACATTTTTTGTGTGTGTGTTGTTGTTGTTGAGGGATGGTTATCCACAGCATGGACAAGTTGATTTTAGCGTAAATTCCCAGTGTATAAACACATTGAAAGTTTCACGTTAAGTAGCCGCATGTGTATCATAAAGATATGACAAAGTTGCTCGATTTGGGGCTCTATACAATGTGTCCTCTTCACTCGACATGGGATAGCCGAATTCATATGTATCGCAGTCGAATATTCGCAGTAAAAATGTTAAACCGGGAAAAAAACCTTTTGATATACTTATATGCAAGGAATCCGCAAAGAAAATCTATTACGTTTATGTTTATAATTTAACTGGTTGTGTGTTGGCATGTGGTGTGGTAATGTGTCGAAACCATTCGCTTGAATGGATCAGAATCATTTAGTTTGTGTTGGTGTATATGATGCTTCCTTTGTCTTCTTCACTACATGTCAAACACCAATGTATGTACTGTCACACCGAACGGCACATAAAACCAACCGGTTTATATATGCTGCTGACGACGAAGCTGCCGACAACTTTTGGGCAATATCGCCATAAGCACAAGCATAAAATGTTAAACGTTATCTCGAAAAAAATATATTTATATGTGTTTAGTCCCTTTGTATCGGAACGGCGTTGTGCTTTTTACTCTATACCATTATATATTGCCCGCAGTTTTCCTATTCGTTTTTCGGGCTACTGTTGTTGCTTTTTTTCTTCTATTCTTCTCATCCTTTACAACTGTTTTGTCACACTAGTACGATTAAGTAAATGCAAAGTATATACACCCAAAAATAACGAGACAAAATCGTGTTATTGCCACATGCCCAGTCAGCGTGAACTGATGGATGAAAGTCGTTTCACTTTTTTTTTGATCGCTTTTTTACATCGAAAATCAATTCAATGACTAATATACCGCGTTCTGCGTTCGTCAATCGACGATAGACTTTCAACGCCTAATACAAATCATTCTACAGTAAATAAAACAAATTATTACGCAAAATTTAATCATTTCCGTTTTGTGCAGAACATTGAACAAACGACTTGTGACTGGCAAAATCGATCCAAATATAAATTTAAATCTTATGTATAAGAAACTAGCTACCATCGAATCAACCATCAAATACGAAAAATAAAACACGA
>NW_022200384.1:0-8861 GCF_009176525.2 Contarinia nasturtii | reverse complement strand
TTTTTTTTTATTTGTGAGCTTCATCATTGCTCATTGTCACATCACAGAAGAGTCACTATGGTGGCAATGGTAAAGCGGAAGAATGAAAAATATATGAACAGAATGACAGTGAAAGATAAAGTGCGTGTGAGAGCTGAACATAAAAGAAAATAGATAAACTAAACTAACGACATTTTGCTTCTACAGATTGCTCACACAAGCGATTTTTTTTTTGATCCACATACTTTCATCAATTTATTACATTGTCCATTATATTTATTTTGTCTATTTTCTTTTTATTTGTCTGGAGCATCGAGCATTTTTGTATCCCTCTCTGTTGTGTGTGCATGTACTAGGAAAATAGGTTCGATCTTATGCTATGTGTCGATACACCGATGTATATATACATCGGCTAATCAACTGCCAGTCTGCCTACCCACCCATCTGTCTATGTTGTCACTTCTTGTTGGCTTTTTATGAGATGAATGGAAGGATGAATTTATGTGCGCTTGAAGTTTCAATGAAATGACCCATTTAAAAATTCTTTCTTTGCCCTCTTTTGACCGTTTTCTGCCAATGCTCGGGCATCAGTCATGAATGTACTAGACCTTATTATTAAAACGAACCCAGTGCTACAAAGTCAAAAGTTGGATGTAATGTGAACTCACGTGCGACCATGTGCTATGATAGCATCAGCAATCATATGTACTGTATTTTTGTATCGCTATATAGTATTAGGGAAAATGTAGAGTAATAACTTTATATATTTTATGTAACAGGTATTCAGCAAATTCGTGTGGGTTAATCAATGTGGATTAATTATATCTCTCACACATACGCTTAAAATTCCTTTTTTCTGACTGTATACACAGTCACAAAGTTATTCAATTTTTCCTAAAAGCTTAACACCATATTCCAATGATTTACGGCCATATTATATTCTCAAACACAATGCAATGCTAGAGACTTCAGATCTTTATCCAGAGACGTAATGCTCTGGTAACAAATGAAACCCATTTAGCTTTGCTTTGCAGCCAGAGGAATTTGGATTGAATCGCACTAAAAAACTGTTCATCGTATGATTAATTGCAAAACGCTGTGTGTTCAACCAGATGGAATACACAAAGGCGGGGAGAGTGCTACCATCATTTGCATTTCGAGTTCAGTGTGAAAACTGGTTAGTATTTAACCAACATAGAATTACTTGTTTCCGCCACGGAAAAAAATGCAAATAATTACATGGAAAGGAAAAAAAACTAATCCCAAATTGCTGTTATCCACGAAAAAGCAAATGTTATATCGAATTTAAACGAGCCAAAGTACACGAAAAAATAGAAACCGAGCGTGAGAGAGAGTGTTAGAGAGAGAGAGAGAGCTAGCTATAAAATGCTCATTTCCCATGTGCTCCTTGTTGTCTCTCTATCTGTGCGCTATATCTGGCTATGTATACATTGTATGATGTATAAGCATTCGATCATGAATCACTTTTTAGTGACACGTAAACAACAGGAAAAACAACAAAAGCATACTATAAATGCTTAACCATGGACAACAAATCTAGCAACAACATGAAAAGTGGTGACAACAACAATGGTGTGTAAGCTAAAAACAAGTTGCAAAAGCTTTATAGTTCAAATCGACATCGACCCTGCTCAATTGACGCAACTGACACCAGCCAAACGACAAACATTATAGAGCAAATACACGCATTCAACATTCAATTTTATTCCATTTTATTCCATTTATCATGTTGTGTTAAAAGTTTTGTTCTCAAGTAATTAGGTAAAAGCACTGTGTGCATTCACTGTGCCTATATATAAAATGTCTAAAAACGGTTTTCTCGTAACTTTCATTGATTCGCTGGATAAGATATCATTCGCAGAAAGCAAGCCCCGTGAATGGGTTCTTTTCATCGAATCGGTTTTTATTGATGTGCTGCCCATTTTATTGTTCGTACTGAAATGGCACTCATTTAAATTGTCGTTTTTGCTATTTCATGATATGTTTTTAAGTAAATTTCTCGTCGCTTTAACTTCTAATTATTTGTTTTGCCTTTTTTAATGGGACGCATTGAACGGACATACGCACCACCATGTTAATGCTATCCGAGAAATGTTTTAATGTACATATAATAAAATGTCATTGCCAGGAGACAGAGATAAACACTGTGTAAGTTTGAGAGAGACAGAAATTAAAAGAGGGAAAAAGCCAGAGTGTGAAAAGGAATGCAGAAAGCAATGTAAAAAAATTGAAATGACAAACGAAAATATTTTGTTGAGAAAAAAAGGAATTAGGATGGCACAAAACCCTTTGGACCTATCAACACACATACATATAAAAAAATAATAGCCAAAGGCAAATATACTCATCACTTGCTCACTAGAATACAAAAACCAGAACGTTTGGAATAAAATGCGATACCAAAATCTCTATATTTTTTAAGAACAACAAATTCATCGCATTTCTGCACCAACAAACAATGAAATCAAACACTATCAACAGCAGCAAGAACTGGGTATTCAAAAGGAAACTTTTGTGTAAATTCATAACAAAAAACACAAAATTAAATTGCTGAAGAATTTACACCAAACAAACGAGAAAAAAAATATTTTTTCAACAAACACGGCCGATTTTTCTACCCGCCCCCATTTTTCTACTCATAGTCGTTCACAGTTTTGCGTGTGTTTGTCGGTTTACATCTTTCGATGTGTTTTTCTTTCTCTTTCTTCAGCTCTGAAATGAAATGAATTTCATGAATGAAAATAAGCGATGAATACAAAAATAACGTGAATGTATGTTTTGGCAATTTTCCAGAAGAAATTGAACGTTTGTTTGAAGATGGTTATTAATGTCAGAATTTTACGGTCATTCTTGCATTATGAACAAAAATAAAAGTAACTATATATATGTACTTCCGCAGGCTGTCATGTCACTTCAATCATTGCTTTTTTCACTTTTTTTTTCATTGTAAGATTTGAAAGAGTGAGGTATTCATTTGAAGGGGTTCAATGTTGGCGATTCATTCATTTTATACTCAATGATTTCGATTCCATTGGAAATGTGGTGCATCATCATTGCTTTTACCTTTTTGGTGTAGTGCTGTGTAGTGCGCTTATTTCTTAATACTAAAACGAAACATGGCAATGGGCTTATTCCTGATAGCTTTTGGTATTTATTTCTCCAACAGAAACATGCAAGAAGAAGAGAAAAAAAAGGTTATGAACTACTACAATATCGCAATTGTATGATTCGCATAAATAAGAAATGATAATGTAATGTCTGACGGAAAAGATAGCAAATACAAAAAAGGATTGGAATGAAGTCGAAAGGCAGTCATTGCATACCAAACAACCAACATATATAATGAAGCCGGGCTACAGGCTTTTCAAATATCCACAAATAATGGTATATTTTTTAAAAGGTATCGACCAAAAGGCACTAAAATTGTAGGAAACAGGCGATACACATTCGAAACAATGACCCCGTCTATTGAAAATGACCTCATGAAGATATATCATATTATCTATATGGCGCTCAATCCTTCCCTTTAGCGCCGAATGATTGTATGCGGGTGGAACTATGTGCACGACAACGGACATGTAATAACCCAACCGATTTTCCGACTCGTACTAATTCACAATTTTACATTAAAAGCAGCTGACCTATAAAAAATTCAGCGATTTATTATTATTGATGACTAACCATTTGTAATAGTTAATCAACATTTCTTGGAGAAAATCTGTCATGAAACATGCGCCTAAATATCATTTCAAGTTATTTTCTTGTTTATAGCTGGCTAATCACATAATACGCAAACATGTGGATGTCCGCGCCGAATGCAAAACTAAAGTGACATAGATGTGGACTTCAGCATGCTAATGAAGACATTGACATCGATGAGCAACACATTAAATTAGATAAAATTATCTCTTAATAAAGATCGTATTTTGAACCCTCAAAACAACCGCTTACGGTGCGAACTGATTTTATATCCGAATGAAAATGGTATAGTAGTTTTAGGTAGAATTCCAACATCGAATAGAAAATTCCAAATGCGAACTATTTGCGGTCGCTTGTAGTTTGAGATGGAATAACAGTGTCTGGGGGATTAAAATAAATGAGTGTGAATCTATTTTAATCGTAACGCAACATTAACTCTTTCGAATATTTCACTGCTGCACAATATGCCATGTAAAATCTTTCTGTTCGATGTAATCATCATTCATGGTCGTCCATGGTCGCAATCAAAGTTTTCTTCTCACATAATTATAATTTGTTGCTTACAGCATATCAATATGCTTTGCGGTTTTTCATTCTCATTGGAATTCCTCTTATCTCTAAAACAAATTGCATGGACGTTCCACACTCAATTATGAAATGTGAACATTTCAAACTTGATAAACGTTAACATTTTGACAACTTGGCACTATAAAAAACTGAAGTGCATTCCAAAAAATTGGAATGTATGAATTTATAATTGACACTTAAAAAGTAAATTCAATGAAATTCATTTCTCATTCATTACTACAGAATTAGAAGAAGAAAAAACTAATAACAACAAACACTTTTTCCAACTGATAAGAAAATTACAAGTGGTGCCATCTCTGAACAATCGGCAAGTTGGCATTCACGAGCACATGAACACAGCTCGCGTGACATTTCGCCATAGCGATAGTGAGTTTGAAATACGATTGGTGCGCTTCTTGCCGATAATTTCATCGAAAATACTGAAATGTCAATTTTGGTGGAAATAATATGTAAAAACTGAATGGAAAACCATAGCAAAAAAAAATTACCAACATTCAATGGCATAAAATAGTCTGGTGTAAAATGAAAAAAAAATCAACATTACATTGGATTCGATAAAAAGTGTTTTCGATAAATGCAAAGACAGTGAGAAACATGCAATCAATATCGATATAAAAAGGTAAAACTTGGAATAAAAAAAAGAAACGCTTTGGCGCACATATACCATGCCTGTAATGTCAGTCCAACAGCTCTTGCATTAATGACTTTCTTTTCAATAATTATGGACTTAATAATGGTTAATTGGTCTCATCGTGTATGTTTTTGTGATTTATTGTGTAATGACTTGATTTTTCAGTACGAAAACTGCATACAAAGTTTTGTCGAATTTCACAAAATATGTATTCACTTACCGCGTTGTTTATATTTGTGCGTGTGATTGACGACTAAATTGCACAAAAAAAAGAATTTATAGTGAATTCGGAAAAAGCATTGAATTCGATGATATGTGCTTTGAAATGTTTTGGTGGTGATTTTTAGAATACCCATAAAACTAACTACGCTTAATATTTTTTCGTGCGTCATTGAGACATGTCATTTTTTTGTCATTGTATGCATTATAGGAAATATAACTAAGAAGGAAATAAACAAACCTAATCGGTTCTACTGAAAACAAAACGTGATTAATCATCTAAATGGATTTGATTCAATCGTACCATGATCAGGGATCGCAAAGTTCATCGAGTGGCGATGACACGAAATTTTTACAGAAAAATGCCGCCGCACCTTCGACATCATATAGCAATGAAATTACGATGCCAAAGATGGTTAGCACCTTTGAACCGCTTGAACGTATTCCACTCGACCGGTTAATGATTGCATCAGCGGCAATTGCGGCACAAAAATCAAGCAATCAGAAACAGAAACAGAAACAAGCCGAATCCGATCTTGCTGTTTGGCTATCTGACACCGAAAAAGAGCTTCGCATGTGTTTAGGTTAGTTTTTTTCATATGACGTCACAACGTTTTCAAATGACATTTATTTATTATGAAACTTTGTTTATTTTTTTTTTTATTTTGTTGTTACAGGGAGCATAAATCCTATTCAGAAGCATACTATTCTGGAGACAATGGATCATTTCATAAGGTTTGAATTTGAATGAATTTTTATTAAATCTCATGTCGATTGACAGTAATAACGAGTCATAAATTTGATTGAATAATATTTACAGCAAATTGACAAAAGACTATGAGAAAATAAGCAAACCAATCGCGGCTGACCTATTGTCCCAGTATATTCGCACATATTTACATATCTGCAGATATTTATTCCGATCTCTGGAAAAGGTATGGTTTTTTATTTTCAATTTTTTTTCGCAGGGTATGAGATATTTTTTAAGTTCCTGATTGACACTGACGAAACATTTTTTTTTTCAGGGGAAACGATACTATAAAAGATTCATCAGATTGTTATCAATATATACGGATCTTGAGTTGTGTGCATCATTGCGAGCTGTTGAATATGATAAGAAAATCGCTGAACGGATCTGCCTAGTGTACCAGACGTATTTGGATGTAAGTGTTTTCTTTGAGATAAAGTTGTTCTGAAACAAAAGTAGCTATCTGTTTTATTATATAGCATTCGGATAACTCGATGGTGTTGGATGTCTTGCTCAATACAAAACGTTTATGGCGTCAACACAGTGGTATATTGGTGCTTCTGTTTGAGTGAGTAATAAACATTTTCTTCGATTTTCTCAATTTTTGAAGTTAGAGGATTCTAATAAAATGTTTATCCAATTGATTACAGATACTTCTTAGTACGAAAGACACCGATCGAATTGCCCGATGCATTGTTTATGAAGAATTTATACATGTTCAAAAAGTGGCTGTACATTGAAAATGTTCCTGAAGAACGAAGAAAAGCGCGAGATGCCTTCGTTACATTTATTAAGCCGAAGAAAACAATTTGGTAAAAGGACAAATTCGAAAATGATACATAGATAACTACTATAGCTTGAACATGTTTTTCAACCATTTTAATTCTCCATTTCCAGTATGAACTCTCTATACAAGCCATATTTGCCAGTTGACAAAGAAGGATTTGTAACAATAGAAAGTCCCATCGATATTTTGAATAAAGACTATTCGCTAGCACCGCTGATTCGTTGCTTGAGAAAGGCTGAAATGCGTGCCGAAGTGCATCAAAGTGAGGAAGTGATTGTATTGACTGATGATGAGAATGACAACGATGAAGATGATTCGTATTCGCATCAAGGTCCATCTAGTGCTTCATGCAGTCACTATAATGACGAAATGAGTAATGATTTTGATTGGTATTCAGCCAGTTCACAGCAAGATCAGCAATATAGCCAAAATATCATCGAAACTGTTTCGATTGATTCGCCGCCACCGCCACAAAATAGAAAATCACCATCAATGTCATCTCTCGATAGCTGTGATCTGGATTTGGATACAAATCATTCATTGTCCACTGATCGAAATGGTGAAAGTGCACAGCAAATAACTGAACTGCAACAAAAATCAAGAGATTTGCCCACAGAGACAAATGGTGACGGAAATAATCGAAATTTACCAACATTGGATGAATCGATGTTTAATCGTCTGGTAAACGATATCAATTCAACGCATGTAAGCATCCCAAGCAATGGAAACACTTCGTCTGATGGAAAAATCATTGAAAATGGTGAATCAAGTCAGCCATTTGATATTGTGAATAACTTGGAACCGTTCTCTAGAACCGAAAATAGGCAATTCGATAAATCAAATAATGTAGAAAATGAACAACTAAATGGTGTAATGACGCGTGCATCTGAACCGATTCCCTGTTCGAGTAACAGTGACTCTTCACTGACCACGTTGAGTAGTGAGAATAATTTGGATCTTGTGACCAGCGAAGCATCGTCAACCGTGCAACAAAATCACAATTTCAATAGTTTAAAATCGGTTGATGTCGTTGAAGCAGTTAAACATTGTGATAACACCATATCAGCAAGTAATTCTCTTTTGAGAAATCACGAAGAAACACTGAAAAATGTCGATGAAGTAGTTAATAATGATTTGAAAAATCATGAGAAATCATCCGGCGAATACAGCACTAGTAATGATGTACAAATGAGCTCAGAGTCTAATAAAGCTGACACGGCATCGAATCAAATTCACGAGATTAACGATGCAGAAGCGGTAAACGAAGCAGAACTCCACCAAGGAAGTGGAAACATGGAAATAGTACAAGAAATTTTACCATCCGATTTTGTGCCAGCGGCCGAATCCACGGCCAGTATCATCAATGATACGTCACTGCTTTCAAAATCTGAGCAAGCGGTTTTATTCATAGATCAAGATGCTGCATTGATATACAATGATTTGTGTGGCAACGAACCGGCAATAGAACTACCGAAACCGGAAGGAAATCAATCGCAAGTTTTGTATAAGGATGATAGTCCAATACTATTTATGGCCAATGGCACTGATCAAAATCGCCAAATAAAAACATATTCACGTCGTCCAATGCCCGAACCGCCACGGATCATTGAAACAAAGACTATATCCACACAAACGTCACGATACAGTTTGTCTGGCTGTCCGTCACCGGTGATAACAATGGAAGAAGATGATAGTACTAAAAGAAATAGACATTTACTGATTGATCGAGAGGATGATGAAATCGTTTCAAATCATGAATCCAATGCAAAGAAAACAGCAACGCGTTCTAACTATTTAACAAGAGTTCAAAGTCCAGTACGAACAATGGCAACACGAAATGCTTCCATGCCAATGGCATCAACGTCAAGTGGTACGCAAAAGGGCAATTATCTATTAATAATTAATTCTTATTGATTCTTTTTCGATTATTTTCGATTATTCACTAGCCATTTTTTGATTATTCGTTCTTTTCTTTTGTGATTCTCTTCCCTTAGGTACGCCAAATATTAGTGTAAATCTGCAAACAGCTACAAATGCAAGTACGGGTGAAGTGGTCGTAAAACGAAAACGAGGAAGACCGCGAAAGTATCCCTTGCCTGAACCTGGAACAACACCAGTGCCAAAGACTCCAAAAGCACCAAGACGACCGAGACAACCGAAACCGCCAAAAGAACCAAATGAAACTGACG
>NW_022200383.1:0-6844 GCF_009176525.2 Contarinia nasturtii | reverse complement strand
TTTTTGAAACAGTGTGAGGGAAAGAATATCTCTTTCCAGAGTGCAACGATAGAAATACTACGGAAAATATCTTTCGAAAATCTGTATGCAACAACGAACTTTGAGACACATTCAGAACACGGTCATAAATATACCTTCGTCAAACAAATTGTGCACCTTTATCTAAAATCCAAATCTGTTCAACTGGCCAAGTCTATGACATCGAAGGAACATGATGATTTGCCATCGCGAAACTATTATAAAAAGTTGGTTCAACAATTGGGAGAATAAATTTCAACTTTTAAAATTCATTTGTTCACAATTGGATTGATGATGGTATTTCGTGGTATTCGAATTTATTATATAAAAATAATAAAAATAAATGTGGTAAAAAAGATCCATAAAGATAGGGAAAATGTTATAGATTTAAGTTGATTTAAATTTAATGATTGATATTTCTTGCTTGATATTAAGGCACGACAGAATATTTGTTCCCGTTTGTTCCAAATCGTGGTAATAATTACGTGCATAATAAAACCTTCGAAATAGCAGCTGAACTGAAGTAAATATATTCATACTTATCAGACCAACTGAGTTGCAATCTGATTCTTGCTGTTACATTGACAGTATTCCATAAAGATGACGAATTGTGTCGAATGTGGAATGCAAAAGTGCAATAAATATTATTCCAATAACCAAATGGAAGCCGATGGAGGCAAATGAAAATAATGATCTTTACTGTAGCAAATGGTTCTTTTAAAACATTTAAAAATAATTTTATAATAAATAAAACAGCTCACCATTTCGAATAAATTCGTTTTTTATTTCTTTTTATTTTTCGATTCAGTCGTTTTCATATTTCTCTAATCTCATCTAATCTGCGAATAATTTATTCTTATCACAAATTTTGATTTCTAGCTTATACTAGGTATAAATTTTTAGTTTTTAAATTAATTAATTTAAAGTTTTTATGACACGTAGAGAGATCATTTAATTGGAATGAAAGAAACGACATTAAATTTATTTTGTGGTGTTTGCATCGACTGCATCGGTGTTGACAACGTCTTTGACGACATCGTTGTTGACATCATTGTTCTTTGCCAACTGGATTGCATTGATTGCCCCAAAATTTGGATCGATGTTTTCATCATGTTTCTTGGCCAACTTTTTCTTTAAATATTCGAGTTGCTCGCTTGATCGCACCAACTTCATTTTCAAAACCTCCTTTTCCTTGTTCGACTGCTCGACTGTTTTCAACAATTGCGACCGTTCCTCTTTGAGAGCATCGACTTCTTTCATGAGTTTAGCATTCAAGCTGATCTGTGTCTGCAAAACCTCGGCCTGTTGCTCATTTTGTTGAAGTTCAGTGGTGGATTTAGTTGTGGCGATTGGTAAAAGATTTGGTGGTGGTCTCTTCGCTGTACTATCATCCATTCGTTTTCCGCCATTCAACAAAATACCACTGACCCCTGGTTTGAATGGTGGTATTTCTGGCAACCATGGCAAAGTTCGTTTTGTCGGTACATCAATGGCTATAAATTAAAAAAAAAACGAAGTATTAAAACTATGAAGTTATGATAAACATTATCAAACAGTTTAAGCTATTATAAATTAGCGCATAGTAAAAAACAAACAGTGGTATTAATTTAATTGATTTAGAAGTTAGTCCACAAATGATTTATCAATAATTAAACTAAAAATCGGAACGCTGTTTGGTGCAGTTACCATCGTCACTATTATTAAAATTGGGCAAAAAACTTACTTAATGCACGCTGAGTGCGTTTTGCGGCTTTCGGTTTTTCAATTGGTGATGAAGCAGGCAATGAATCGGGAAATGACACGTGTACACTTTTGGTACGGTTTGTTCGCTTGGCTGGTACAGGAATTGGTGCAGATACAATGTGCACACTTTTGGTACGGTTTGTTCGCTTGGCTGGCGCGTACGATTCCTGTACAGGAATTGGTACAGATGCAACGTGCAAACTTTTGGCGCGGTTTGTTCGCTTTGCTGGCAAGTACGTTTTCAATGGTTTTTGAACCACTGGAGAAAGCGACGAATACGAGCATGAAGACGAATACGATGATGAATAACGTGCTCGTTTCTTTTGATGGCGCCGATAATTACGTTCTTCATCACTGTCAAATTCAGATGAGCTTGCATAGTCACGGCGGCGTTTTTGGTGATCACGATGACCATGACGATGTCGATGATGACGACTAGAATGTCGACCAGAATGACGACTACGGTGACGAGACCGGGAGCGATCGTCAAAGTCATCACGTCGACTACGACGTTCATCGTAGTTGGCAACATACGGGCTTAAATCGATTGGCACAGTAATCACTTGATGACCACGAGGTTGAGCACGAACACTGGCATTTGGTGTTGAGCGACCAACTCCACCATGGCCACCTCGTCCACGACCACCTCGTCCACGACCACCTCTTCCACGACCACGTGGGCGACCGCGAACACCAGAAGTACTTGGCGTTGGTTGTGAGTTATTCAAGGCTGATGAAGTTTCAGTAATATTTAACTGAATTTCACCACGTTCGACTTTTTCCATGCCACGTGTTTTGACCACTAAATACACAAATAATTTTATTTATCTTTAATTTAATAATTATACACATTAATTTAATAATTATATACATATGTGTCCGTAAGAATAGATAGATTACATAGAAATCTCTATACAAAAAGAATCAAATGTTGCATTCTTCAGAATCACTTTTTTTTATTCCCGCTTTTATTCCCATCGAATCATATAGTAGACTAGACAGACTTGAGTTTAATATAAAAATCCAAGTTGTAACACACTTACTTTTAGTTTATTGAAATTTGATTCAATTTGAGTATTCCTTGAAAATTCAATTTATTTCGTGAAATCGCGTGAAATAATTTATAAAAACCTTTGAAAAACAAATAATATGAACAAAATGTTCATGAAAAATTAAATAAAATTTATAATTTCGACACACTTTTTAGTTTTGTTGGTTCAAAATTTCTTAGTTTCGTTTTAATGTCTTACCTTACAGAGAGCACGTACGAAAATATATAGCTTTGAGAATGTGCATGTCATACATGACAGCCATTCTCTTAGTTGCTTGGCGCGGAATATTTGATGGCAGAGGGCGCATCAGAAAAGATTCTGACATTTGAATGCATGTATTAGATACGATGCTAATGCCTACCGCTTGTAAACAATGAAAGAGTACATGAAACACGACATTTTATACCATAGTGAAATGCTATTTAGTCGGTTTTTCTCGCATAGGCACGGCCACAGTAATCCATTGTTCTGTTGCACTTACTTTAGTTTAAAATTTGTGTAGGACCAACTCACACGCATTACAGAAACCGTATTATAGTAAACAGCTACCAAACATTAGATGAGTATTTGCCTGTTTCACCTAGATAACAAACTCGAAAATTTCAACTTCAATTATATTCATTTTCGACCATTTATTCCCGACAAAGTTTAAATAGTCATTTCATTGTTCATGAAAATATCCGTGAAATGAATAGGTTTATTGAATTTTCCAAGAATATTTATTCATCGATATCGAAATCTTAAATATATTTTTAATAAGTTCCACAATTGGTTTTTTCAACAAAAATATCACTGATTGAAAAAAATTAAACGTTAATAACGCGCTTTAAAGCACTTTTTGTAAATAACGACAGCTTTGAAAAAGTTCAAAGAGACTTGATCACAGACATAAAGTCAGTTTAAGAATCGTATGTCACTTGCACTGATTTTCTAATACAGTTTCAATTTAAAAATTTAAACATAGAAGATTTTGCAGCACACAATTGTGTAAATTTATTTCCGATGAGAGTTTTTAAATCATTTATTTTGGCAAAATTATTATAATGGCCAAAAGTCATATTCACCATTTGTTGGTGTAATTTTATTCAATTTTCCCACTTCCAGTAAAGTGAGACAGTGTTGATTCAATCTGTTAAATTTGGTTTGTTTGCCGCTTCGTGAAGTTTCCAGAAAAAAAACTTGACTTATTTGATGAATATCTTAAAATAAATCTTTTTGCTCCAATGGAAAAACATGGCAATTTAAGCATTCATGTTTACATGCAGACGATTACTCTTTTCGAAGTTGGAATATTATCTCGAGTTCATTTTTTAAACTTTGACTGTGCATGATCAGTTGAAGCACATGAATCAAATTTAAACATATGCAAATGCCTTTTTCTCTTCAACAATTTTTCTCTCACTGGCAACGGAAAGCACATGACATAAAATTGCTTCGAGGAGATGAGCATGATTACATGCACGTGTTCCATTTCGATGTTTAAATCAGCGACTCTGATTTTCTTCATCTAAATGAAATTTATAGGTGAAAATGAAGTAAGAAATCAAATCAAGCGTGAAGCTGCCACACACCTAAAGAACGTCTCCTTCGTTAAAAAAAACACGAAATATATTTGTATAACACGTAGCTCGAAACAGGATATGTAATTCGCAACTTTCCAACAAATTACTTGATCGAATCCCAATTACATAATTTGCATTCGTCGTGTGTGAACTGAAGTCACATACATTTACGCAAATATGTAAAAGACGATCGAAGGTATAAGGGAAATCTGTGTTACATCTCTAAACATAAGCAATCATTTACAATAAAATGCAATAAACTAACCATCGAAGAATATGACTGCGCTCGATTCATTCTACCTTCCAGCTATGGTTTTTATATATCTATAGATATAAATGACTTGAACGTGTTTATTCGCACGAATAGCGAACTTTTCAAAACAAATCGGATCCAAAATCGTTTGAATTGGATTATATTCACGTAACGGAGTTACCAATTTCGTTCCCGCATTAAAACGATGCATTCACGAAGAAAATATACCGATTTTGACATTGTACTCTTGGAAATGAGAGCAAGCCAAAGAATGATACTAAACATTCGAAAAAACCGAGCAACAGAGTAGTTAATTTTGTGAGCAAAAAAAAAATCAAATAAGAATTTATATGTTTTACGTCTTTCAGTTGAGTCAGTAAGCATTTGTCTAACAATAAGCGCAGTGAATATTCTCGATTTTAAATTAGCACGCGATTTTGGTACGAATCAAAACCAAAAACTAACCGAATAATTTGAGATTTATAAAATGTGTTTTTTCTTTAATTCGGGGCTTACTTTGGCAATAAATTCAATGTAGGAATGTGGCTAGCTCTCTGACTCGGAGAAACTTTATAGTATAGATTCATCCATTTCCATGGAATACAATATCAAGTCTACTTTGATTGGGTTCCTTCATTTTGCATAATACGGAGATAAATTTTGAGATTCTAAAACAGCCAATTTTTTTCAACCATTCAAAATATATTGAATTGTCTTGAAGGGGAAAAACCACAAAAAAACAGATACAACCAATTTCTTGTACTGTATGCACGAATTTAAAGATTTACGCTCTGATGATATTTTTTTTATAATCAATTTTAAGTATTATTACAAATTTACAAGCTATTCGAAATGAAGTATGTATTAAAAGATTATGTTTTTTTCTTCTTTTGTTGACGCTAACATAATATATTCGACCGAATAAGTATACTTGAATTTATATGTTTTATTTTTTTAATTTTTTGTGAGTATTTATTTATTCACTTTATTTCTCAATTGCATTGTTTCTCAATATCAATTGGAGGAGGCTTTACTTCTATACGGTTTGGAAAATTCTTTCCATTTACTTTGGTTTTTGGTAAAAAAATGTAAGACCCTTTTTGATCGTAAATTTTTCCACAAGTTTGCATTAGATGAAAGGGAATTTGTGATTGCATATTATTGGAATTTATATGCAAAAAGTCGATTGTACAATTGAAAAAATGCCTGTAATTTATCCTACAAAAATATTTTGAAAAATACTTTCACCCAGTGAAATAAATCCTTATTTTACCAATGAATCAAGCTCATTTGATTTTCATATTTCAGAAAACTTTGCTTATGTAAATTGTCCATTTGGTTTTTCTTATATTAAAAAAGAGAAATGCGACACATTGTCATGAACCACAAACAATGCTACTGAAATCTGGAATTTTAATGGAAACATTGTCAAGTCAGCCGTTTAAACTATTGATTGCATTTTAAGGTTGCTTAAAATCATCCTATTGCAAAATGGTCCGATAACATACACGCGTCTCGCTTGCTTACTTGAACGAATCCAATTTTTAAATTCCAAATGTGCAGAAAGAAATTCCACACCAAATGGAGGAAAATGTGAAAATAATGGCAACAAATGTGCAAAGGATTTATCTTGCTATTTATGTATGTGTACCATGTTTGTTGGTGGCTTGAAAAGGTTAAAATTACCTAATAAATCACAGGCACACCAACCGAATGTTGATTTGTAGGTACTGAGAACTGTATATATCCACATATATATTCCAACTAATCACATTGAATGAAAATACTTGATAAATGTTAAGATAGAACCCCTTTTGGCACTTTTTACTTCATTATACGTCTAATGAGATATTTTAAAAAAATAGTCATGTGGTTTTATAAAAACCATTAGATATTTATCATAGATGATACGGTTCAATTGGAAAACTTTCGGATAAAAATAGAATAGAAAAAAACACTTCAAAGTTTTGGGACGTGTTTTTCAGTTGTAAAAGAATTGATCATGATTTTTTTTTTCGTCATGAGCTTAGTTGTGCAGAAACAAATAAAAACGTGTTGATGTAAAATTGAATTCTGACTCTTCGATGTGCCAGAGATAAAAAAAAGATTGGCACGCATATATATACAAACTTACTCGCAATTCGAGCTAGATATCGAGCATAAAAACAGAAGGGCATTTTCATATAATTCAACTGACAATTGCGAACAATGCATAA
>NW_022200382.1:0-11779 GCF_009176525.2 Contarinia nasturtii | reverse complement strand
GTGAAAAATTGATTGCATCTTAAAAATAACATCAGATTCGGGTTTCTAGTGCCAAAAAACCCCCACTACACAGTCTTTCAGCGTTCAAATTGAAAGAATATCATTTTAAGGCATTTTTCTCATAAGTGCCTCTTCACAGTCTAAGTTAAGTTTTACATCGATCAATCAATGTCGTTGAAAATTTGACCAGATCTATTCCTCGTAATGCCCAATCATCCCGTAAAGTCAGATTTTGAATTTCATGTCTGAGCACGAAACCATCGTGTCACCAAAATGTTTGAAAAATGATCAAAAAAGTAAAATGTATGTATTGTGGGTACTCCATTCGGACCAAAAAAAATTACACCGGTCAACAGATATTGCTCGAAAACTAATCAGCACGTGTCCTAGTAGTCCCAAATCATCCTGCAAAGTCAGAATTTGAATTGAGTTTTTGGAAAAATATTTATCGAGTTAACAAATTTTGGCAACACGCCACAGGACACAGGTCACAGGACACAGGACACATCACACAAAGCGACGCACAATAATATGCCCCAAAATCATCTCCAATCGTGTTTTCTACATTAAATATGCATAGAAAACATGTTTTGAGATGACTTTAATTTTTTAGCCTAATACAATACCTTTCCTACACTAGGTGTGCGGAAAAGTAAAAATCAGCATTTTAAAAATTTCTTATTGAAGAATCTCCATGAAATATCAAAATATCTGTCTGTCTGCCTCCAATTTTGCGTAATCCATATTTTCTGGCCGCCATGTTGGCCGTGACCGTCCTCAAAAATTCACATTTTGAATTGCGGTTACGAAGTTGCCTCAATGTGACACACTCCGGACACATGCATATCGTTGGAAAGGTCTTGAAATGAGCTATCGAATGGTACCATTTTTGGTTAAAAATTTTCAATTTAAGTGGCCAAATCGGCCAAAAACCAAAAAAGATACTATTAGGCCAGACACATGACCAAAATACTTGAATCAAGCAATAATTGGTTGGAAAGATTGAGAGAAAGTTGAAAGAAATCGACAAACTGGTCTACCAAGGCAAGATTTTGATGGTTCGACGCATACTGAGAAAAATCGAAGACAATGGTCCGTTCAGTGTGAAGTGAATGTGCTATTCGATAGCCTATGAATAAAGGTTTACACCAATAAAAACGAATTTAATATTGTGTGTTTGTTGTTCAAATGGCGAACGTCTGAATTTAGTCTCAAAACATATTACACACATGTTATTTAACTACACTGTGCGTCATTTTTTAACTTTAAAAATGTGATGGAGACGAGACCCACCATTTTCACATAATTTGCTCAGAGAAATTGAACAGTGTAAACACAAATGTTTGTTTTGTATTTCGCCCATTTACACTGACGTTTCACACACATTGTGAAGCGTCGAATTACTCACACTACAATAAAAATGCTGTGAATTCGACATTTTACACTGTGTGTGTATAACGTCAGTGCAAACCGTCACTTTACACTTTGATTTTGCAAGTTCAGTGTAAAATGATTTTTCGTAAAAAAAACTATTTTTTTCAAATGATAATTTTTTTTTCATATTTTTATTTTATTGTTAAATATTCAATGAAAGATTTAAAATATAATTTGATTTGAATTTGATGTGATTTATAGTGATATTTTGCTCTAAAAAAAGTTTACCGGTGTGTTGTAAAAACATAAAAAAATCCGTATCTCACGCTTATATTTTCGATAATTTTTATTTGTTTCTCATCATTTAATCGATTTTGCATATTGAAAGCGAAGAACGAAATGATTAAAGTGTTGTTTTTGTGTATGAAAATGTGCGACGGTTCATTCAGACGTCTTTGTTGTGTGTTCAAATAAACATAAGTTGAGATTGAAAAAACTTCACTTGAAACTTAATTATATCACTTCTTTCGGCTCTTTCAATATGCAAAATCGATTAAATGATGAAAAACAAAAAAAATTATCGAAAATATAAGCGTGAGATAAGGATTTTTTTATGTTTTTACAACACACCGGTAAACTTTTTTTAGAGCAAAATATAATTATAAATCACATCAATTTCAAATCAAATTATATTTTAAATCTTTTATTGAATATTTAACAATAAAATAAAAACATGAAAAAAAATTTATCATTTGAAAAAAATAGTTTTTTTTACGAAAAATCATTTTACACTGAACTTGCAAAATCAAAGTGTAAAGTGACGGTTTGCACTGACGTTATACACACACAGTGTAAAATGTCGAATTCACAGCATTTTTATTGAAGTGTGAGTAATTCGACGTTTCACACTGTGTGTGAAACGTCAGTGTAAATGGGCGAAATAAACAACAAACATTTGTGTTTACACTGTTCAATTTCTCTGAGTGGGTATGCTGATTTCAATGGCACACCCGTTTTTCTCTAACACGTCAGGATTTTCCACAATTTTCCTAGAGAGTTTTCCGGAAAACCAAAATTGGCTGTTTATACTCTAGTATCATTTTGAATTCATGCAATATCCCAGACGGGTGACCTATCAGGCGTTGTTATACGGTTCAAGTATAGAAAAGCCACACAATTCGATTTAAAAAAAATTGAGTCATTTGAAAAAAAAAAAATGATTTGGTTATTCCCCTCTGAAGTCCACATTTTGAAGTAAAATTGGTATCCATTCAAACGCTCTAAAAATGAGTATTTGGGGGTTTTTTGGCATAAAAAGACCGAATATGACGCTATTTTTGCTATAAAATTGAGTTTGAATACACTTACCACACAAAAAGTATCCAAAATGGTCAAAAATGTCAACGTGTGGTAAGTGTATTCAAATCTCAAAGGTCACCTCTCTGGGATATTGCATGAATTCAAAATGTTACTAGAGTATAAACAGCCAATTTTGTTTCTCCGGAAAACTCTCTAGGAAAATTGTGGAAAATTCCGACGTGTTAGAGAAAAACGGGTAATGCCATTGAAATCAGCATACCCAAATTATGTAATAATGATGGGTCTCTTTTCCATCACATTTTGAGTGACGCTGGGCCATACCCTCTAAATTGAACAACTTAAAACTTTTAATACAAAATATTCTCAACGCGATATGGTGTAATGCTTACATTTGCTACAGTTTTCAATAATTGTTAAAGACGCAGCAAAACATGCACTAATGAAAACAAAAAATTTCAAAACCAAAACAATAAACAACTAATACATTTGAAAGGAAAAACTATACAGGCTTTTAAGTATATACATTTTGCAAAATATACACAAATATTCACAATATACACGTCTTATTCATCATATATACGGCATAAATCTCCAGTGAATATTTCGTATTTTATTCTGTATTCACTGTACACACAGTATACACAGGAACGAAGAAAATCCAAACAAAAGAGAATGAAAAAATTCGTATAAATGAATTATTCACGAAATATTCACCGAATATATGCAGTTATACACATCTATTTCTGCATATTCTTCATATATATATGACTATTCAGCATAATGTTTCAATATATACTGAAATAGTAGTATTCACTTGAAGTTAAAAGCCCCTAGATTACACTTGTAGCAGATTTTCATTTTGGTGACAATAAAGAAGTAGTACTTTTTGGAAGTTATCAGTGATTATTCTTATTCAAAAGTGGAACGATCCTCTATAACATAATCAACAATAAAACAATTTTATTCAATATTCATACTTTTACACAGCAAAGTTCTAACTATATATATATATATATATGTACCTAATTGTTATAATTGGAAAAGGAAAGCCTGCTTATACATCAATGTAATGTGATATGGGATGTTACCGATCCGATTTATTATATATATAATACTAAAGCCTAAACGAATTAAAACTTTTTATGTAAAATACAAATCGCTACTAAATGGTTTAACGTGTTTAGGAAGTGGAAATCTTGGAATGATAGAATTCATTTTTTTCTTTCTAAATATGGAAAGACAAATACTGATGTTTCGCTTGCGTGGGCATCTTCGTATGTGCAGGGCAAAAGAATCTTTCCGAGAAAGGTGACAATACCAACTATACAATTTTCAATTGATGCATTAATGCCAAGGGGACCAAACCGTGGCCGAGCTGTCAATGTCATTAGTTGTCCCTATCGAAATATGCTGTCAAGCAAGTTATATATTGATTATTGTATTACATTTTGTACGAGATTTATTTATTTAGAAATATAAAAAAAAACAATGTGAATGTGAACAAAAAAGATAAAAAAAACTAATATCGTTACGAATTATGTAATAAAATAAATATTATAATTCAATTACTCAGCGGCTAGTGTGATTTCATACGTCTATACCGCTGCAAAGCGGTACCAATATATACAGATACACAAAGGTCGACTCGCTTTGGATAACATTTCTATTTTTTACACCTAATGACGGCTGATTATTTTTGTTTTTATTTTATTTAATTTATTTTCACTTATTATTAGATTTTAATATTATTGAATATTTTTAAAATAAGTTCAATTAGCGACCAAAAAATTTCTGAGAATAATAAAAATACTCGTTTAAAGCCAATACGAATTCAGTAACGCGTATTAGAACAATTCACACTTCGTGTATACTCTGCACATCATCGCTGTTTTACGGAATATCAGCCGTTGAGTTCACTGCGAACTGTCGTTATCTAATGCATGTGTTTGCTCACAGCTATACACAGTCAAAGAAAGTTCGCACAAAAGAGAATGAAATGTGATGGCTACTTGATGTTTTTTGACCATGTCGCAGTGAATTCTACTGCTGATATTCGCCTAAGCAGCGAAGATGTGCCGAGAGTACACGAAGCGTGAATTCTTCTAATACGGGTAGTAAAACTCGTATTGGCTTTAAAAGAGTAAGAAAAAATGAATTTAAAAAAAAAATAAAAAAAATAAGGCTTTTAAACGTGTCCGCATTGAATGAAACTACAATCCCTATTAATGAAAAATTTCTAAAAAAGTTAATTAAAAAATATTCAACAATATTAAAATCTAAAAATAAGTGAAAATAAATTAAATAAAATAAAAACAAAAATAATGAGCCGTCATTAGGTGTAAAAAATAGAAATGTTATCCAAAGCGAGTCGACCTTTGTGTATCTGTATATATTGGTACCGCTTTGCAGCGGTATAGACGTATGATATCACAATGCGTCAATGCAATGTGTCAAAATTTATGACATCTCAAAAACATGTTTTCTGGACGTTTCTGAGGTCAGAGAACCCGAATCGGGCCGTTTTGAGCATGGTTGTTGTGGGTCACTTCCATGTCGTACGTTGTCCGCCGTATGCAAAATTTGTCCATCGATTATCTCACCCCCCAGAGAAGTTATTTAAAATCTGACTTTACAGGATGATTGGGGGTCGCAAGGAATAGAAATCATTAGCTTTTGAGCGACTTTGGTTGATGGAAAAAAAAATTCATGCCTGGAGTGATACCTATGAAAAAGAGTCCAATTTTCGTCCAAAAGTCATACTTAATGTAGACTTAAACACTCAAAAATATGTATTGGGGGGTTTTTTGGCACGAGAAAACCGAATCCGAGGTTAGTTTTGAGATACAATCAATTTTTGATATAGTTTACTTTAATTTTGGTTGAAATTTCTTCAAACCCTTCGAATGTTATTTTTTTGTGAAAAAAATAACCTGTACAAAGTTTCACGCCATTAAGGTAGCATACAGACATGGCTCCCATACAAAAATCCAAATTTTTTCTGACTTCAGTTATGAAAAGTGTTTCAAAAATAATTTTTATGGCAAAATTAACGTTAGACATATTTTTTATAGTGTTTTGTTAGAAAATAGAATACCTTCAAATGGGATCATCATGAAAGTGTGAAAAATCTTTTCTCGGGTACTTCTGCTATTAAATTAAAGAATATTTCGTTGCCAAAGTTGAAACATATTTTTTGGTCTCGAACTTTACGCCGCTTGAAAGGCTTGAAAAATCGAACAAATATTATTTTGAACTTTCTTAATAAAATACGCAACTACCACCGTGCGGAAAAGTTCGTCTTACTCCCGTAAGACTCTTTATTTTTTTTATATTTCTAAATAAATAAATCTCGTACAAAATGTAATACAATAACTGTCAAGTGTAGTTTTGTTAACCCTAAAACCGTCCTTCTGCAATCCACCTTAATCCCGTCTTTGGGGGCACTCAGCCCGTAGTGTATTTTGAATTTTTTTTTTTGAATTTTTTCGATATTTAAAGAAATCTTGTGTCTAATCGTAAACTAAAGACATGAATGCGCATCAGGTCGGCAGCTACGTTTTGTATACTGTGCTGACAAAATAAATTAATATTGGCTGAACAAATGTTTACTAAATTGTATCACTTCGTCTTGGGGGCACTCAGTGCCCGTTAGTGTATTTTGTATGAAAAAATGGAAATTTTTCAATTTTTTATTTTGAATTTTCTCGATATTTTGAGAAATATTGTGTCATTTCTTAAACTAAAGACATGAATGTACGCAGCAGATCGGAAGCTACGTTTTGTATACTGTGCTGACAAAATAAAATAAATATTGGCTGAACAAATTTTTGCGGTACCGATGAATTCGACCAGTTTCATTTTCAAAATGGCATTTTACACTGTTTGCCTTTAAGTTTTCTCTGTTAAATTTATCTGAGTATGGAAATTCACATATAAATGAATAAAAAAATGAATTGAACACGAGACATGTTTGTTGTGTATATGTACAAGTAAATCGAAGCCATTCAATGCAAAACACAATTTCGACAGAATTTGTTTATAATAAATTATTATTCTTATTTGAATGTCCCACGGAACACCGAACAACGTAACAAGTGTATATATGTTTGTATATGAGAACAATTGATTCATTCGTGCACAAACATTTTTTACAATTCAGCAATTTTCCCATACAAAATATATGAAAATATACGTCGGGCACTGAGTGCCCCAAAGACGAAATGACCATCTATTTTTTGGCGGCCATTTTTTCGAAAACAATGGCGTGAATAGATGCATATTTTATATTTTTGAGTAGGAACAGAGGCCGACAACACGAAAAAAATTGGAGTGTAGTGATGTTTGATGAAAAAAATGGTTTAATTTTAGTTTGAAATTTTGCTCGGTTGGATGGTTTTAGGGTTAATAGGGATTTGCAAGTTTTCCATGTGGCCCCCCTGTCAAAGCGCTGTCGTCGACTTGTTCGACGGATTTGGTCCCCGTGATTAATGCAGTCTGAAAATGAACAGAATTGCTTATGGGTATGATTTTTTGAGCTAACAAATTTTCTATGCATATGTTTACACAGAGTTATTCTGAATCGAAGAAAGACTGCACAAAAGAAAATAAAAAAGTCATTGTTCATTGTATGCGGTGGTATATACCTCTCGGTATATTTTGCCACAGTGGCGTAGATTGAATATTTTTTGGGGCGAATCGTGTGGTTTTGAAAATTAGCGTAAAAGCGGACATCAAACATATATATTTCCCCCATAAGTGCTCTCCATTTAATTTTTTTTATTCATCGATTCCAATCACCATTTATTGAAGGGATAACAAGTGGATTCGGTCGGATTCACGTTTTTCCGCAACTTCATTGGGTGGATAATAGATGGAATAAATGAGTTTTACTCCAGAGTTAATTTAATTAGTTTGGATCTCGATGAAACTTATAAAATAAACTAGCTTTCCAATGGTATATACATTCTGGAGTTTCCGGCATGCTTGGTGGCATTTTATGCTGAAATATCAATGATCCAAATAACTGAGGAGCATGTTGGTCAATTAAATTAATAATATTAGCATTAAGCATGCTGTCAGATGATCTAGCAAAGGCCCAAAGGGCAAGCGCAATTTGGACAGACAGTTATAAGTGTTGGGTAAAGATATTAGATAAGATGAGATACCAGATAAGATGCCAGATAAGATGATATCTTATATCTTATCTTATCTAATGACGAATATATCTCATCTTATCTAGATAACTAAGTTTTCTTTCGATATCTTGGTGGTATCTTTAGATCTTTTTAAGATATTTTGAGATTTTTACGAAAAAATTCAAAATTTTTTGGAAAATATATCTTATGTGCTTATAAAATTATTTATATGAAAAGATAATGAAATTATCTAGATACTTTTGAATATCTAGATACTTAGAATTGTATAGATACTTTTGAGTATCTAAAGTCCAAAATTTTTGTGATTTTTTCTGCGTAAAAATATCTTTGAAAGTATCTAAGATACACCCAAGATATTATCTTATCTTTGCGTTTTTTTAAGATAAGATATGGTATCTTACCTAGATAAATTTTTTGCAAAACTTAAAAAATCTCATCTTATCTAGATACCAGAAATTTTACAATTACCCAACACTGTTAATAAGTTATAACACCATCTATTTAAAATAAGCTTATTACAATGTAAATCAAATGTATCTGTATCCCCTTCATTTTCGATTCCTTCCCCTCTTTTATTCTTACTATACTTTTTTTTACATTAGATTACATAATAATAACTGCACCTAATAATAAATGCACCGAACAGCGTTATTTTTCAAATTTGGCGTTGTTTTTCAAATATCTCGATGGCCACTTGGAAAAACATGTCTTATGGTCCCCAGATTCAAGATATAAAAGAATTTTCAACTTTCTATTTGATTTAAGACGGCGACTTGAAAATAAGAGAGGTTTTTTCTTGGAAAATTATAAAAAATTGCGTTAGCCTAATCACCGTGAAAACTTGTGAATCTTATTTTAAGACCAAAATACATAATATCAGCAAGTTGAATGAAATTTCAATAAAAAATAAAAGATACCTCCCATACAACATTTTAATTTTTTTCCTATTTGAGCTAGAAAACAAGAATTTAGTATAGGGTACCCATATTTTCGATCAGAAAATGAGATTCACAAGTTTTCACGGTGATCAGGTTACTCCAATTTTTTTTTATATTGAATCTGGGGACCATAAGACATGTTTTTCCAATTGGCCGAAAAATTAGGATGAAAATGTTCAACCCTACTGGGCATTCAAGTTTCTTCCCATGTAGTTTCCATTGGCATATAGTTTTGGCTGCCCTGAATGATCCAGTTCGGAGGGTGGGGATCAGAATAATATATAAACCCTTGCCCAAGAATTTTTTCAAGAAAAATGCCGTTTTACGTCAGAACGTATGCCCATGATTATGTAGAAAAATAGATTGAAGGAATTTCGAATGTTTCCATTTTTTCTAAATGTTGCCAATGTTTTTTAAATTTCATTTATAATTTTTTTTTAAGTTTGCATTTTATCAAAACCGAGGATATTTGCAGATAT
This sequence comes from Contarinia nasturtii, assembly GCF_009176525.2. Classification (NCBI taxonomy): domain Eukaryota; kingdom Metazoa; phylum Arthropoda; class Insecta; order Diptera; family Cecidomyiidae; genus Contarinia; species Contarinia nasturtii. The sequence continues at coordinate 2,512 of NW_022200382.1, read as the reverse complement.
TTTTGGGTTTGAACAAAACTTCCCAAAATTACGCCATTACACCAAAATAATGTGATGAGTTTTGATTGTGCTTAAAATCATTTGATTCAGGTTGAATGATTCAACTTGAATTCACCTTCCATATGAAAAGAAATCCTACGGATCAATTATTTTTGTCGCTTGACGATGAGAATGAGTAAGGCATTTTAATGTTTAACACCACACAAAAGCAAAATTTTTGTGCGCTAATTGTAATTTTCGAAATGTTTTCGCTTTTTCATATGGTTGACCTGCTTATTCTAAAAGTAAGAAATGAATAGATGAATTAGCAAAAAATAGAAATGATTTATATGATTATTTATTCCGGATTTTATTTTAAATTTTCATCGAATTTTGGAAAAATCCATGAATGTAGTTAATAGATTGTATTATATAATATTTATTACCTTTGTTTATTTGAAGCAGAAATTCAATTCATTTCTTTCTTTCAATTTCAATTTAACTCTGTCTTAATTTAAAGAATTGAATGAGTTCACTTAAACATTTCGTTGTTTCAAATGTATGTTGTACTTGTATAGCTGAATTGAATGCATAATAAAGTAGATGAAAGAATGGGGTAATTTCATTCTGTTGACATTTCGTTGCATTTATTGCTTTAGACTGTCCCATTGTTAGTGGATGCCATAACTTGATACAGTGTTAAAGAGTCAATCAAATCTTTTAATTGTATGCAAAAGGCAAGCTAAAAAAATAACAAAAGCGCTTATACTTTCCTTCTTCATATGCATTTATTTAATTTTAAAACATGTATGATGACACGCTAAACAAATGAGTATACAATTGAATTGACACACACGTTGACAAAAGCAATTCATTTCATATGCTAACAATTGCTAAGTGGTTTTCTTAGGTGAAGAATGTACATGTACATGTTTTCTACTCATTTCTCCCTTCCAATGCGATTCGTTTTTTTTTCGATTTGCGTCAATCGTATGTAGAATGATTTCAATTATGAAGTTTTAGACATAATACTGAATAGACAGGTAAAACTTAATTCACAAGAGTATCAACGATATTCCTACAGGTGTACAAACGTACCGAATGAGGTAAGAAAAAGTGTCGTTTAGTAGACTCATCTTTTAACCGACGCGTTAAAAACTTTCATATAAAATATAGAAAGAAATTACCACTTTACATCACATAGAAATACTGCATAAGAGAGAAACCCAAAGGCAAAAATAGTTTTGCGATGAATCAGGTGCAGTTTGATCATGCATGTATATAAACTATCAAAATATCATGATCTATATCCATAACAGTAGTTAAACTGATGGTATAAACTCATTTGGCATGATGTACGTGGTTATTAAAACAAGTACAATTTTAATAAAACAACAGGCTGTTAACGCGATTGAATTGGGAGCACAGCTGATAAACATTGTCAATTGTTTTATGTGTGTATTTCTTTATTTTTTAATTTTTAAGTTTTTTTTGTTTTAAATTTTTTTATTTTTCATTCCAATTGTCGCTTATTGTATTAACCGTTATTCGAAAAGTTATAGATTTCTTTTTTCCAGATAGATGCTTTTCAAAGTACACTAGGTTGTCCGACTGAATTGAGGTTTAGACATCGGCGCTGAAAATACAAACCAATAATAAAAATTAATTTTTTTGTGAAAATAATCTTCAGCTAAAATTTGATTGTTAGCTCCTACAATGTGAATAGATTTTTTGTGTCCAAGAATAAAATTGCAATCATTATTTTCATTTTAGAGGGCAACAAACAAAAACAAAGTATCATTTTTACTTACATTCAATGGGATGTAGTACTCCTGCTTGCGCTAACTAGGCCACAACACTCAAGCCTAGCGGTAATGTAACATTATGTTACTATATTAATTTTTGAATTAATTTGATGAAAATGATCGATGGTCGATGTTTAATGCTGATTATCAGGTGGTGAGTTCCAAGGTATATGTTGCAGTAGAGATTCATTGATTGGAATTTTAAACAGCTTGAAAAGCCATTAAAAGTAATCAAACAAAAACAAATCAATTAATATGCATAGAATTACGTTGTTTTATGGTACAATTTAAATTAATACGTACCTTTAATCAAAATGCACTTAGAGGCAACGATATCGCGGTCTCACACAGTCGTCCGTTCTCTTGGTTGTTGATACCATCCACTCTCTTGATACAGTTCATTCGATTGTTCAACCACAACATTTTCCATTTCGCCATTTACAAGGATTATTAGCCATTCATATGTGTGAATCAACACCTTTGACAATAAAGAGTCTGCTTTTTGTTGATCTGGTTCTGTTGCATTTTCAATCTCTTCAAGTTGTAGCAAAAAAAATTGCAATCGATCGAGTCGTAATTGTCGTCTCCCTTTCTTTGCTACAACCATAGATGGCAACATTGCTTCAAAGCGTGGACGACAATTTTAAATCGATGACTCTTGGTTCCCGGATCAAATCGACCAATACATCTGGCGCACGTTTGACTGGTAAATTTTTCATCCACAAAAA
>NW_022200381.1:0-1180 GCF_009176525.2 Contarinia nasturtii | reverse complement strand
AGCTAATGATGGTATCTATTCTTAAAATCGAAAGGAAAGTAGGTCTATTTTATCTTAACAACACACGTATTGTATAATAGAAGTTTTGAGTCAAAAACTGGATGGGATTCAATAAGATCAATTTTGAATTTTCTAATTTATAAATTATTATGAATATTTATATGAAATTCCGTTCGTGTGCATTCGATTTTTCTCGAGAACTAATCGGTCAAAATTGTTGTATAAAAAATAATTTACAATATAAAACAATTCAAAATTCTCTGATTCTAAACACCGAGATTACAAACTATAAACTTATGATTCAGGATACGTTTGAAAACCCTCCATAATAATATGTTTATTTATAGTCAAACTTTCTCTCCTTTCGAATTTACTCATAGTAATCTGACATATAAAGAACTTACCGAGTCTGGCTCCAGTACCATAACTACATTTTTATTGAAAATTGAAGAGAATATAAATATAATTAAAAATTTATTATCATAGTTTGACCAAAGAACGATACGGACGATATATCTGTCAAAAACTGAATTTTAGAAAATTTGAATGGGTCAAAATAAAAATCCGACTTGTACGCAGAGTCTATAAAAGTGGAACATGGAGTTTTTTTTACATAGTTTATTTGTTGTAACAACAATTCTATGTAAAAAAATTCTGTGTTCCAATTTTATAGACTCTGCGTACAAGTCGGATTTTTATTCTGACCCATTCATTTTTTGCCTGGAAAAGTATTTTTTTGGGAAATCTTCCGGCCTTCGATTTAATAAAACGATTGAATATAACCATAGGATAGAATGTCATTGTGCACTTATTGCTGATAATGGACGAATAAATACATCGCTTCTGTAGCATGAAGATTTTGAATATAAAGTATGCGTTTATTGCCATACTATTTTTGATCTAGTTTTTGATAAGTTCAATATCGTTTGTAACTTTACAGTATGTAAGAATAAGGCAGCAATAACGATGGATGCATTTTTCTTATACGAAATATAGTGTGTTTTACTTTGTTTTGTTATTGTAGTTCTACACAGGCGAAATACATACTCTCCTCGTTATATTTAATATAAATATCCAACATGCACACAAAATAATAACTTCATAAAACTACATGGCGATTCGTTTAGAATTTGTATTCAGATGATTCGTCATTTGGTTCATGAAAAAGTCGTGAAGTTCG
>NW_022200380.1:0-1701 GCF_009176525.2 Contarinia nasturtii | reverse complement strand
AATCACGTCCGCGATACATCCATCGGTTACGAAAGTAATTTTTCGGCAAACACCGTAAAAAATTTATACATGAACTCTGCTCAGACAGAAGTGGGTGAATTTTACTTTGTTTTCGATTCAACTGAACGCGTTCCAGCACATAAATACCTGTTATGTGCTGGTAGTGAAGTCTTTCGAACCCAATTGCAATCTCTGTCGGTGGAGGGTAAGCGCGACGAAACCTTTTTCGTAAGCGGTGTATCGGCCGATGCATTTGAGGAATTCCTCCAGTTTTTCTACACGGACGATGTGAAATTGACCATGGAAAATGTGCCAGAAGTGTTGCGCCTCATCAAGCAATACAAAATTGACGAGTGTATGGTAACAGTTGGGAAATTTTTGAGAACGCAACTCAATGAATCCAACATTTTTGAGATATACGATCTTGCGATTGAATGCAATGATGCACAACTGATGCATTTCTGCCAAAAAATCATTGGTTTTAATGGCAAAGAATATTTTGCATCGGACGGATTCAAAAAATGCAGTCGCAATGTATTGAGTCACATTCTTGACATGGAAGGAACGATGCGCTTTTCCGAAGCCGAACTTTTTGAAGCGTGCATGGCGTGGGTGAAAGCAGCGACCAAAAAAGATGAATTGACTAAGGAAGGCGTGAAAGCTGAACTCGGTGATTTATTTTATAAAATTCGTTTCGGTTCAATGACCGTCAAAGATATTGGTCAACTTTTATTTGCATACGGTAAACTGTTCGAGGCCGATGAATTCAAAAATATTTTACAAAAAATAATGCCGGGCGATTTGTATTCAGAAGATTTTTGTATGCAGCGTCAACCAACATTGGAAGATTCAATGTGGGCTAATGAATCGAAAATAATTTCTAATCGAGATATTGGGGGAATGATTCAGATCCACGAAAAAAAACATTTTATGAAAAATATAGAAATGACAGTATTTACCGTCGACGGACTACTTGTCTTGGGCGGTATTGAATTGGCACGACCAATGCTGGGTCGTTATAAATCAATCCATGAGGACATTCCAACCAAAATTACAATCACTGAACTTAATCTGGCAGATTTAAGTGAAAAAATACTTATTAAAGAGCAAGAGGCTGTCATACGGTCTCCAAAATGTGACGAGATATCTCGGCCAATTCCTAACATTGTACCATTGTCCAAACTCATTTTGTTGAATCCGGATCGGAAATACACGTATGCTATTCAACTTGAACAATCACCACCGAAAGATTGTGCATACTATAGAAGATTGAGGCTTGATTTGAAAGTTACCCCAAATATCAATGTGAAATTTTATAAATCAAACAATCAAGGTGAGAATACGAAATACACAACCGGAGCTGTTAGGGCACTACATTTTTTGAAGTCAGACGACGATCAGATCAGTCGACATCACTTGAAAGAAGCGAACGGTGGAGGCAAAGATATTGTAAAAGAACCGGCAAATATCGCTGTTGAGTCCAATCCAGCGAACAGTGACGAAGATTCGATTTCAGATGATATTGATTTTTTAGATGATTTGAACCACAAGGATGAGAAAATTCAATAGGTTTCTCAACCATATTTTTTTTGTTTTCAAGTTACAATCCTTGTTTCTGAAAATTACAACCCAACTTATGTGCGATTTTTGTTTAATCACTCAATTTTTCAATGGATCCAAAAGATAAAATAAACTTTTTTT
>NW_022200379.1:0-2344 GCF_009176525.2 Contarinia nasturtii | reverse complement strand
CTGAACATCATTCTCATCTGGATGACGAGCATCACAATGAGCCCGGCTACTGTAGTACATTGACCTTGTGTTTTGAGGCTTATATGCCGTATCTTTCGCATATAATTTTGCAATAAATTCGATGGTGTCATCGGATAATGTAGCCCTTGGGTTGTCGATTTCATCGATTGCTTTGGTTAACAGACGGTTCAGATTTGGAACCGATTCGATCTGGATGTATGAACAGGAATATTATTCACATCGATTTTTTTGAAGTCGAAAAGGTTGAACTTACCAAATGCGCAGAAAGTAGAAGAATATTGATATTCGCAATAAAATCTCCATTTTAGCCACGATACAAAACCATACTGTGGATTCGTCATTAAAACAGTTTCTGTTTAGAAATAATATTGGCTTTTGATGTTCACATTTACAAAATACAAACATGAAACAGATCTATACGTAAAAATACTTAATATGCAGTGATGTCAAATGTATACAATATATTGTATAAATACTATAACGAATATAAATGCCTCATCGGTTTGACTGCTGTGGATTTTGTGAAAATTTCGAGTGTCTACAATTGAAAACGATTGAAATCAGCAGAATGTTAGCTTGTTTATTCGAATGATATGTTTGGGGTGTCAGCGCTGTGTTCGATTATTATTTGAATTAAAAATTCCACAAAAGAATGCGAAAACAAAAAAATGTTTTTCAATTGTTATAATTAACGTCTTCCATGTGATCGGAAGATTGTCGAAGAAAAACTTTTAATTTGATAAAGAGTTTGCGACACAAATTTGATAAAGCTTCGCATTGAGGCATAGGTTGACACCAAAGACTTTAGCGGTGATAATGACAAATATCCAAAAGGGGGTCCTGGAGATAAATCCAAAGAGACTCCCATCAAAAGTTGATGGTATTCCGTGTAAAAAATTGAAAAAAGGTTTTTGGTTTCAATCGAAACAAAATCGAATACTGAGGGAACGAATGTTGGCTAAAAACCCTTGCTGACATATATCGAAAGAATCTCATCAAAAGTGATGGGAGGATCACGTTCTTGAATTTGTGGGGGGTTTATCGGGACTCACGGAAGCTTGGTCAACACTTATTGAGCCTACCTTTCAAAAATGAAATTTCAATAACTTTGTTTCAATAGACTATACTCATTTTGGGTAATTAATATTTTTTTTCGGTGAACTCAAATGAAAGATTTATTTTTATATTAAAAAATGTGAATACATTCTGAAATTAAATGTTTTTTAAATGGTTTTTAATGTAGAAGAATAAATAGAAGAAAATAGTAAAAAGATGTTCCATTGTTTGGTCAAAATATTTGTTGATCTAAATGGTTCTGTAACTATTGTTGGTTTTAGTCGAAGTTCATCCAAATTTTGCGCTCCATTTTAATCTTGAAACCAATAGAATCGTCGACCGATATGGTCCACTCGTCACCAAGTCGTTTCTCCAACTCGTCGGCATCATGGCGCTGGGTGACACTAAATCCATAGCTATCCAATTGAAAAATGTCGATAAAACGGAGTAAGACCCCAATTGGAAATAGTACGCCGAAAATATTGAGCTCCTTCAGCCGTGGTAGTGCAGCAACAATTTCGGTCAAGACTTGTGCATCGATTCTTTTGTCAATCGAGCGCAACGTAAATTTGGCGATGGACTGGTGTCTTTTAAGAAAAGTAATAAATCGAGTATCCCAAATGTACACTCCCAAGCTCAGTGTGAATTCTTCAAGTCGATCAAATTTGAGTTCAATGGGTACCATCCACGTCGTAATTCGAAGACTGAATAGGTAAACAATCTCCAATTCCTTGACTGAATGGAAATGGCCATCTGAATAAGTGAAACGATGCATATAACCATGGAGTACAAGCCGTTTTAATTGTGTCACAGCACTTGCAGCTTGAAAATATTCCCATCTACACTCATCTCGGTTGAGTGACAAACTGCGCAGCTGTTGATTAAGGCGAATGGTTTCCACCATGGAAAAAGAGTTTGCTTTACCACCGGTGTCGATGGCCAAATGCTCCAAATTGGGGAATTTTTGATGCAAGTATTTGTCGTTGACCAAAATATTGCGATTCATAACCAAGCAATTCATTGCCGGAAACCATTTGTTCAACTTCGACATCTTTACACCGAATGTGCATCTAGCGAATGTAACATTTTTCACATTTGGAAATGGTTTGATCAGCGACCATTCAAAGGCGTTGTTGAAAATGCCGTGGAATGTAATGCCCGTCAATGTGGAACAGTACTCGTTTGCGTGACTAAGCAATTTTGGAGAGGCTGGCCGTACAACTTTCGTATGAGTCAATTGCATCTTTGAAATCATGTGACCAAAAGA
>NW_022200378.1:0-2691 GCF_009176525.2 Contarinia nasturtii | reverse complement strand
TGGCGCCATCTCTATACACGAAATCCAAGTAATAGAACTTTTCAAGTTACGAAATAATCGCACATCGAATTGCGTTTCTTAAAAAATTGTTTGTAAACACTTTACTTGATTTTTCATAATTTAAAAAAACCTAAATAATATAATAAAAATATAGAATTTTTTTATATAGATAAATAAAATTTAATTTAGAATTAAAACATAATATATCATATGAATTGTGTATAGAATAGTGTGATTACATTGATATCTCTACAATGTACGTATTACGTATTGGAAAATCTCCAACATATATAGCGTACAAGTGAATAGAGCGAAATGTCAAAATTGTTTTACTGTTTGTAGTTTAATGTTGCGACGGAAAAAAATAATGGTAAGTATTATTATTATGTGTGATTGTTACAAAGCATTTTATTGAATTTTATTGGTTTTAATCGTTCATGTTTTTTTTTTGTGTATTAAACCGACTAAATCAGCCTTACTTTTGCAAAGATTGCAACGATATCGTTCAAATATGCAACAAAATTGAATCGATGTGCAAGAATGATCGGAAAAGACACGGGCGCATCTACACTCATAATATCCCTCGCTAATGAAGCGTTACAATTTGCTGAAAACACCGAAGACGCCGAAGCCTTAAATCCTGGTCGAGATTTATTGGATTTAGTCGAAATGTTGACGTCTAATCAGTCTATTGCGTTTGAAAATGTTTTGAATCAAACCGATCAAACCGCAGTTAATGCGAAAATCAAAGTTGATTTCAATTTCCAAAAGAACATATTAAGCGCCATTCCACCGATCCCACCTAAAAATAATGACGAAAGGCATCAACAGACAAGAGAGAATTTACCGATTTTCAAATCCCGTCATCAAATTATCGACACTATCAATCGAAATCAAGTGGTCGTTATATCAAGTCAAACAGGTTAGAATGTCTGCCATTTTCATTTTTTTATTGAGATTTTTTTTTTGATTTTCGTATGGATCTCAATAGGTTCGGGCAAAACCACTCAAATACCTCAGTATATCATGGAGGATTCTTTATTGCGCCAACAAAATTGTCGAATATATTGTACACAACCTCGTCGATTAGCCGCTACTTCAATCGCAAAAAGAGTTGCGCTAGAACGAGGAGAAGATATTGGACACTCAATCGGATACCAAATTCGTATGGAAAGTTGTATTTCTCCGATTACCAATTTGATCTATACGACAAGGTGATTGAATTCAAGTTGTATAGTTAAACTAGTAGCAAATTTGATAGAAATTCTAACAATTTAACTTTTTTCAGTGGATATTTATTGCGATATTTAATCGGATCGAAGAAACTTGTGTTCAAAAGTATCACACACTTGATATTGGACGAGGTTCATGAAAGGGAAAAAGTAACCGATTTCTTGATGATTTTTATTCGTGATGTTCTCAAATCAAATCCACACATGAAAGTCATCTTAATGTCTGCCACTCTTGACTCGGACATATTTTGTCAATACTTTGGCAATTGTCCAGTGATTAATGTTCCCGGCAACGTCAAATTGAAACCATGCACCTCGGTGAAGTTCTCATCAAGACCGGATACAAAACCAAAGAAATGGCTTCCTACATGATCAATGTTCCCGTACCAAATGTTATTGATGATGGTAAGTGTAACAACGACAACAAACCTTATAATTAGCGCTATAATAGCGAATTGATTTATGTATTTTTTAGAAATTGTGCAAAGTACACCAGCCACACCAGCTGGAGAATGGCCACAAACGCCACAATTACTTCAGCACGCATATTATATGACGTTTGGCCGACGTAATCAAATTGATCATGAGTTGTTATACCATGTCATTCATCATATTCACATGGACCAACCACTTGATGGTAGTATATTGGTATTTTTACCTGGATATGACGACATCATTGTACAAAAGGAAAAAATTGATTCATTTTGCCGGTCAATAAGAATTTGTAAACATTAATTAATATCATTTTTTTTTTAAAGATTGAAACGCAAACATACTGAACATACTGCGAATGTTTTAAATTAGTGTTTTCGGAAAACAACAAACTTATCGATTTAATGTAATGATAGTTGAAATTCAGTGTATTTAAGCCAAATTTCTATTTATTAGAAAATAGTAAGGAAGAATGTATGTATTACAAAATAGTTGTAAGAAAAATAAAAAGGAAACTTATTGGTAAACAATGTTTTTTTTTTTAGTTTTGTTTGTTTTAGAATACAAAGAAAAAGTCGAATTTTAATCGCAAATTTGCGTTAATCGTTGTTAGATTCTACATCGCCATTGTATCCGTTAACAGAACAGTCAGAACGTAGCTCAATATCCTTTTCAAATGTATCAGATCCATAAGATCCAATCGATTCTACAGCAACATTGTGGTAACGCGATAAATCAACCAAAGGTGCCCGGTTATAAATTGGATTGTTTGAATCCCAACTATTCGAACTCAGCGAACTCAGCACATCATTTTCATCTAATTCAATACGATAACGCGATAAATCAACCAAAGGTGCACGATTATAAGTTGGATTGTTTGAATCCCAGCTACTTTCGCCTAATAGATTGGAATACACAGAATATACCAATTAATAAAATTGCAAAATTTGCTGTTTAAGCGCTAAATAAAATGGCTTTTACCGTTTTCGTCTAGGTTTTCGTCATTGACAACAATTTCAGCATCTCC
>NW_022200377.1:0-3309 GCF_009176525.2 Contarinia nasturtii | reverse complement strand
TCTCACGTTCATAGCGTTTTGTTTGCGAATTGTTTTTTAAATCACAACTTTACTGGCCCATCGCTTACAAATCATTTCGCATAAAATTCGCAAAATATCGAATAATTCGCTATTTTCTGATCGAGATCCGATCCCCTAGGTTCGCGGGCACTATTTTAATGTGCTAAAATCTTCTTACGGAATATAGGAAAAAATCCATTAAATTCATTGAAAAAACGAAAAACCATAACAAACACAGATTAATACATATGTAGTCACAATAATTTCCCAGTATTAATCGTTAACAATAAATTTGTATTTGCATATTTTGTTTTCATATTAATAAATATTCCGTCGTCAAAATATAACGGTAATTACAGCATGATCAATGGATCAATAGCATTTCAGCACATAAATATACAAACAAATAATGAAACCAATAACAAATAACAATATTTTCCATGCAAAACAAATATTTACATAAACACATATATGCTGATCAAAAACAAAATCATAACAAGATGAAGAAATTTAAATAACAAAATGAAATTGTGAAAGAGAATAGGCATGCGAATGATTAAATCAATGATTATTGAAAGAATTGTGGAACTTGGCATTAACTTAAAGAAAATTCGAAAACCAAAATGAAAAACTTATTTAGAAATTTAATGGCGTCTAAACGAACTATGAACAAAAACTAAATATATTTATTTGTTACAATTTGTAACTTACAAAAATAAATGTATGAACAAAAATTGATATTCTGAAATATATGTAGATCTGTAGATGGAAGATGAAAAGAAAACCATGATGCAGACAAAGATGTAATAAATTTTCTTGAAATTCATTACACTAAAGACATTTCATTGATTCGGTTAAGAGAGAATAATTTATCTGGTGGAAAATACAAAAGAAAACAACTGTTAGTAAATATATTATTGTATTATAATTATACTCACAAAACAAAGGGATCCACCAAGTTATATTTATCGAATAACTTGCCGTAGTCTTAACTGGAAACAATTTGAAAAATGTCTTATCGATATTTAGAGCATATTTATTGTAGTTACACAAATGGACAACATGTAAAACATTTTGATCGAATTAATTCGTTGAAAATTTATATGGGCGCCGATCAATGTGCAAAGTAAATCGAATGATATTGACAAGAAAATACATCCAAATCGATATTTTTCGGCTAAATCGAACAAATAACATTTATTCAAATTATTACATATTCATTTCAGCATTTATTTCTTAATGGGAATTAAATTGATGATAGAAAAGTATGTATTCAGCGTCTGCAGTTCCGAATCTACCTAAAATGGACATTTTTCTTCTCACCCATACTATAAATTCTCGTCCACTTCATAACCGTAAATTTAAAAAAAAGAATCAACTGAATTTTCCTTTAAATTCATAATCCCTCCTCCAACAAGAAGCCGCTAGGCATTTTCAATTTATTTGGAATTTGGTTAGCTACTATCTTTGAACAACTGCAAAGTCCAACCGTTCAGGAATACATACATTTATGCTGTAGATTGAATGATGCATGCATGTCGTCGTTATGCGAAAGAGCTAGGGGGTAGACATGATTCATTTGATTCACTGTGATTCAACAGATTCACATTGTTTAGATGACATTTGAAATGTCACTTATGTGTCATGAAAGAAATATTTATTGATAAATTAAAATTATTTGTCTTCGAAAAAATGATTTCTTGACGTTTTTTTAAATGTATTAACTCATTTTTTTTAATCTATTTCGTGTTTTTCTAGTAAATTCCAAATAAAATCAACAATAATATTTAGAATTTGTTGAACGATCATGTTAGTAAAACCAAAAGTGATGCTTATTTGACATTTGAATGATTCATTTGATTCACTGTGATTCACATGATTCAAAGTTTTATAATTCGTGTCTACCCCCTTGCGAAAGAGAGAAGTGAAAACTGAGAGAAAAAAACATTGGTGAATTTTAACATTGATTATTTCTTATATTGCATATTTCACACACGCGCGAACTGCCGTTCGGTACCATATCCGAACGCATAACGACAGTGCTTGCGTTGCGTTTGCGGCATATGATGTACATTGAATGATGCATGCATCATTCAATCTACAGCATAAATGTATGTATCCTATGAACGGTTGGCAAAGTTTATTTTCAAACTTTCGATGAACAAACAGTTGATAAATGTTTGATAAGTGTTCATTCACAAGAATTCGATGCAGATTATTGCGCTCCATTATATGTAATTCTTTGTTCAAAATATCAAGACGATGTATTTTTGTCCAGTGTATGATTGAATAGTAAACCATTTGAATGTGTGTGAATTCCTCATTATTTCCCCATACATGAACAATTTAAAATATTAAAATAACAACACATTTGTTATTGTGACCTATAAAAGAAATAGTTTTTTTTGCGAATGAATGTAAACACAATGTGAACGAGGAAAAAATTATTTTGAAGGATGAGAGAAATCAAAAGTGTTTGATTGTTTTTTTTTTTAATTTCAGAGAGCACTAAAACAATTCAGTTTTCTATTTTTGCTGAACAAAACTTAGAGAGAATATTTAAAAAAATGAATAAATATTAGATTATAGATAGATGAATATACCTAAAAAAAGAATAGATAACAATTGAAGGTATTAGATATGGCACATGTTTCGTTGAGGAGAATGAGAAGCTTCTTTTGGGATCGGAAAACAATAAAAAAAGAACTCACAAACGATTTTTATTCTGGCAATTCAATTCTAAAACAAAAATTGATTTAAAAAAATATATTAAAAGAAGAATGAAAAACTAGTAGTTTACAAAATTGTTCCTGTAATGATCTACAACATTTCCTTGACCATAGTAATGATATGATACTAGACATACGAATAAAAGAAATGGTAATAATAATAGTTAACGAAATAGATTTCCGGACTATATGCACACAAACGCTCACACAATATTTACATTAAAATAATATGAGATAAATCGTTCAGAAACATTATTTTCACAACTTTGGATGCCATCAGTGTTGTATTTGTTTTAGTGAGAATTGGAAATTTCGTCCTTTCTTGTGAATAGTGATCACAGTGAGCATAAAAGAATTTGTCACGCGTATAGAATTCAGCTGTTTCTCTCTTTGATTTGAATAGCGTGTTGTATGGCATTTGCATCAGTAATCTTTAATTTTATGTTTAATGAGATCACTATTAAAAGATTTCTTTTCGATAAATATTTGAACCAACTTTAATTTATGTGCCAACATCGAAAAAATTAATCACATCAAAATATAGAATCCAAATTATTGAAACCAAATTACAAAACATATA
>NW_022200376.1:0-1878 GCF_009176525.2 Contarinia nasturtii | reverse complement strand
TGGCCAATGAGTAAATCTTTCATTGTAAGTCCCATATGGCCTATACCATAATCATGCATATGCTCTAGACCAAGCAGCGTTTGGTGGATATATAAGGCGATGTCTCTTTCAGTGTAATGGTCTCTTTTCAACAAGTTATCTTTCACAAGTTCACCACCAGCGGCTAATTCCAGTATCAATGTTAGTGTATTATCATGATCGTATGCATCATGTAAACGAATCAATTTGCGATGATTCAAATGATTCATAATTTCGAGTTCATTATTCATGAATGGACGTACTTCCGATTTGCCGTGCATTATTTTGGCGGCAAAATTATTTCCAGTTGCGCGTTCAACAGCATGATAAGTAATTCCTATCAAAGAGTCAATAATTTTAAAGAAAAACCATTGAATCGAAAATATGAAGCAAATATACCTTGAGTGCCACGTCCCAATTCATCACCGATGTCATATAAATCGTCATGGAACTTTGGTTTCGAACGAACGTACGGATTACGAACATGTGTTTTATAGATATATTGATCTTCGTTTTCTTCAACATGTACCATTGCCGATGCGCTTACACAACCAGCAACGTTTCGTGCGCTGCACGAATACAAACCCGAATCCTTGGCAATTGCATCATTAATCGTTAATACGAAAATATCGGGATCATATGATGAAATCTTTATACGAGCACTTTCGGTAATTGGTTGCCAGTCCTTATACCACTTAATCTCAGGATCCGGAACTCCAATAACTTTCGCTTTTTCAAAAAAAAAAAATATATATATATATCATTTATGTTCACTGTTCAACTAAACGATTTGTTGTTTTTTTCTCTCGTGTAATGTGCAAATAAGAAGAGAAAACTTTTCTGAATGAATTAAAATGAATGTGCTCAATGTCTAATGATGAAAGAGGGTTTCCAACTACTCTCAGTATATATTAATATCAGCGGAAGGACTTCTAGGTTAATATTTTATAATATTCGTATATACGATAGTTTTCCTTCGAGCGTGAAAACATTCTTATTTTTTTTCTCTATACTCTTTCTGCCATACTTGTACACTGATTTTGAAATGCATAAAAATACAAATTGCTTACCTCTTAATATACCATTGCGCCGCGTCATAATGAAGGTTTCTTCTGGACGCTGAATGAAACGTGGATATTCAGCAATTTCTAAGCGAACGCGTTGCCGGGCAACTCCGTGCTCATTCATTGCATTTGCTTCATATATGCCAACATCTCTCTCCAACATTCTATTTAAATAAAATTTATTGAACATTTTAACAAAGTCCAAACGAATCACAATGGTATAATATATTTCAACTTTGATCATTTGATTAATATTCGATATTTTTTTGAACATTGCCTTACCGACTGCGAAAGCGCATTCGATGCATGATACTATTTCTTCTGTCTTTGATATAATTTATATGACGTTTAGTTTCGATTCTTTGCATAACATCGCTCATTTTTATCAAAGATATGGATTGAATATTATTTTATTTATAATAATATTTACTCTAAGTCTTTAATATGATTCAAATGAATTAAATTAACCAAAAGCCAATTTTTCAAACTTTTTCTTTGAACAATGGGTTTTAGTAAGGAGAGATTCAATATGTTTTATATCGTACGGTGTTCGAAATCAAACTAATCAATTTTGATCAACTAAATCAAAGGTCTCTCATAACTATTGAGAATAATCAATAGTAACAAATTAAATTTGGCTTTCGATCAACATTTTAAATGAATGCAGTAATTCAATAAGAATTGTGCCAAATATGCGAACGTTATGTAAATAAGTTCCTATACGTACCCCAAAGAGGTGAAGTCTAGGGGCTTAATACGGCAAAAAAAATCACAGGAATTCACGTAAATTCACACT
>NW_022200375.1:0-1180 GCF_009176525.2 Contarinia nasturtii | reverse complement strand
GAGCATAAAGAATTAAAGAAATTCTGCGATGAATTCATCATTTCGAATGCAATTACAGTGCTAAAATCGGATGAATTTCTCGCATGCAGTCAAAAAGTATTACGTGAAATTCTGAAGATAGACTTTCTTTGCAAAGAATCAATCATATTCGATCGCTGTTTGGCTTGGGCAAAGTATGCCTGCCGAAAAAACCGCACAGTTCAAAATATTGCATCGAATTTGCGAAACCAACTGGGCGACTGTTTGTATTTAATTCGATTCGGAGCAATGACAAATGAAGAATTTTTGGAAACCACCAAAAATTATGAAGGAATATTAACAGTTGATGAAATTTGCGATATATGGCGTTCGATATCATTGAAGGGATTTATTTCGAAGAAATTCAATCAAAATCCGCGACTTTACTGGGATGAAAGCAAAGTTTGGTCGTGTAAATCCCCATTGGGAACTATTGCGCTAATTCAAAGTCCTGAAATTGTCTTCATTACATCAAATAAAACTACGTTGCTTGGGAGAATATGTTTTTCAATACGAGACAATTATGGACATTCGGGTACTTAAAAATTGCCTTTCTATTATTTAATAATTTTTATTGATTCTTTTTCGATTATTTTAAATTAATTCTCTTCTTTTCTGATTCTCCCCTTAGGCACATCGAAT
Source organism: Contarinia nasturtii (assembly GCF_009176525.2). Classification (NCBI taxonomy): domain Eukaryota; kingdom Metazoa; phylum Arthropoda; class Insecta; order Diptera; family Cecidomyiidae; genus Contarinia; species Contarinia nasturtii. Next base: position 520 of record NW_022200375.1, on the reverse strand, counting down.
ACAAAAGTCAGCATTGTGGAGATACATGGCCAATCATTTGCTACCGAAACCGGAACAATTCTATTCGAAGTGACAAGGAACATTTCCTACAAAGCGCAAAATTATATCAACCTACCGACCCCAATCATCATCAATGCGAGCAATACGTATCAATTTTGTTTGGAATTTACAAACCAAACCGGAAACCCGGTTTCTTCCCTTTACAGTCTTGGGGAAGTCACATCAAATAATGGACTAAAAATTACATTTCAAAATGTTGACGGTCGCCAGCATATGATTTCACATTTGGACCTAATAGACTACTAGTCGAAGGGTTCGAAATTCCGTTGGAGATTTAATTAGGTTGATTTCCATTACGACAAAAAACGTCAACATTTTCATTCATGTAATAACAATTTTCCATTCATTTTGTATCAAAATTGAATAAATCCGTAAATACATTGAATTCTTTGGTGTATACGTCATGTATACATGTGTATGTCATGTTTTTATCTATTTCCAAAAATAAATAATGAAAAAA
>NW_022200374.1:0-1396 GCF_009176525.2 Contarinia nasturtii | reverse complement strand
GTGACGATTTATGTAATAAAATAAACATTATAATTCAATTACTCAGCAGCTAGTGTGATTTCATACGTCTACACCGCTGCAACGCGGTACCAATATATACAGACACACAAAGGTCGACTCGCTTCGGGTAACCAATTTTCTATTTTTACACCTAATACACCATCGTGTCGATGGTCAGTTTTTCGAATCAACGATTTAATTTTTTTTAACAACTCGTTTTTTTATTCGGAAAAAAAGTTTAAAAATCGCGATTTTTTGCATTTGCAAAGATAAGTTCGAAAAAAGTCCAAAGTTTTCATTGTGTTTTCATTAAATCAAACTTTTTTGTTCTCTTTGATTTGACTATTTCCTCAATGTGTTATGTGGTCAATGCTATTAAAACAATTAATCGATAGAAAAAAGATAGACAAACAACGATTTTTGTGCAATTTTGGATTTTTTATCAATATAAAAATCAATGGAAAATTCCAATGCAAGAAATAAACCGTCTCGCATTCTCAGTAAGCGACCGATTGCCTTCTCACGGTCTATCCACAATAACAATAAACATTCATAATTTATGGCTTTTCTCGTTCGTAATTAACAAAGTGCTCTCGTCTCCAATGTAGTAAACAAATGAACATAAACATCACTAATTTATAGCAATTGCTTTGCATGCAATACGATTCAAATTTCGTCTGGCATAAAACGGTTTTTTTCCTCAATTTTTTTACTTTACTTGATACATTAGACATTAGATTATTTCAATTCTGATATAAAAACAATAGTGCGAAATTCAACCAGGAACACTTCGTTTTCTAAGCAAAAACGCGTTCTTTATCACATGACGTACCATACACTTTTGTCGATTTGGTTAGCGTACAAAGTTTGTTAAGGGAAGATTAAATCATAGCAAATTTTGTCGTTCGAAAGATTGAAGTAGATTGCAGTATAAATACAAAAAAATTATCATAAAAATTGGACAACTCGAATAAAAAAATGTTCACTCTATCTGTAAATTACTATCTATTCGTGAGAACACATTTGAGGTAAGTCTTTCACGTTTTTTCTTGCATGGAAATGTTGCTTGGCAGAATTAATTGTTCAGATGTTTGCTTTAAACTTTTGAATATCCATTCTCAAGTCTTAAATAGAATGGTGTATATTTGAAAATAGTAAAACAAATTGACGCTTTCATTTTTGAGTTAAAAGTAGAGAAGAAATTGTTGGCAGTTTTTGACAGAAAAATTTTCATCTAAAAAACTAAAACACATATTTTCACAGGTTGTTTGCTATTTCGCTTCCGTTTTCTCAATGTTGCATTCAAACACGTATATTTGGTGGTTCAATAAGTCTTTGGCCTGACAACTAGGTCGTGTCACGAATAAAATATCTCTTTATTTTTGACAAGTACCAT
>NW_022200373.1:0-2122 GCF_009176525.2 Contarinia nasturtii | reverse complement strand
TCAGACGCTGCGAATAGCTAGCGCTATTCAGATAGGAAAAAACCATCACTGATTATTTCTCATATGAGAATCAAGTATCTATTGAAGCACATAATATACCCGAAAATGATTGGTCTCTCAATATGGTCATCATATGAAATTATACAAACAAAAATCCATTTTGAGACTTTGGTGTATGGTGTCAATTATAGCTTGGTAACACCGATGAATATGATCATCCACTTTCAATTAAAATTTATTGTCATTATTTTTTATTTTGCAAATCCAATCAATGAATTACAAGTCTTTGTGTATGTATATAAATAAGTATATATTAAAAAATGCTCAAGCCGAATTTCACGATTTTAAATATATTGAAGCTACATTGTGGTTCAATGTATGTTGCCCGAAAAAAGCAGTGCATTTATATTTTTTTGGGCATGTAACCTTTGCCGCTTGTTTTTTTGCTTTCTGTTCGGCTTTTGCTTCCATTCGTACTAATAAATATTTACAATATTTCTTTCAGACAGTTTCAAATTGTAACTGTTGACACAACATAAGTGTCTGTAGTAAGCATAACATAAGCACCAGAAAGCTGGTTGCTATTGACCCATTTATATTATTTGTCAATATTCCGTATTTATTATATTTATTTCGAGAGTCGAGCGCTATCCATATAAATACATTGTGACGTCATACATCTTACACAGAAACGACATCTTTGTAAAACAGACTAACTACAATGTAAAAGTATAGCGAGAGGGGAAGGGAGTAAATAAAAAGGGGAAACAGATACGTTTGATTTACATTGTAGTTAGTCGGTTATTAATAGATGGCGTTTATATAGTGTGCCCTTATTGCGCTTGACTCTCGATTTATTTAGCTTAAGTTGCATGTTTCTGTAATTATATAAAGTGAAATAAAGTAAACACGTCAGTGTTAATTGTAACCTGATTGAAGACGGTCGTTATGTTACATAGTCTTTAGACAGTACAGTAATAGATGCACAAATATGAAATGAAAAATACAAAAACTTGTAGAAATGATGTAAAAATTGGTCGAAATATCACTTAAAAAAAGCAATAGGTGATAAAGCGAGGAAATGAGCACGCTATTGAACCAAATTGAGGCGGTAGTAAACGCCAGACCAATATGCGAAATGAGTCATGAATAAAAATAGAACATTTAATTTTATTCAATCTTTATTGAAATATAACGTCTTTATTTGAACAATAGTAAAATTGAACTAAACTGAATTAAGTAAGGTCATAAATTAAGAGAACGTGATAACTTGTGCAAAACTATATCAATATTATAGGTGATTAAACGAAGGTTTAATATTATTTATTTATTTGTTTATCATGATATGCAAGCGTTCAGAAAGACATACATTTATGCGAGCAATTGAATGATGCTTGCATTATTTGATGCGCATCGATTGTGCTGTCGCCATACATTCGGATCTTCGGCAGCGCACGAAGTGCTCCGAACGCACAACGAAAGCACTAGCGATGCGCATCAAATGATGCAAGCATCATTCAATTGCTCGCATAAATGTATGTCTTTCTGAACGCTTGATGATATGTCATCAATGTCATTGATAAACAAACGCCATCGCACTTTCTGAATATGATACCAATGGAAATGGCTCCGGATGCTTATTATTCCGACATGAAGTCGAGCTACTTAACAAGGTGGCAAATGGTACAAAAAGTCCATCAAATTTTTTGGACTGGATGGAAACAAGATTATTCGAATCAGCTGCAGGTGAGACAAAAATGGAACGCTGAAAAAGCAAACATTACGGTGGATGAACTGGCAGATAAGAGATGAAAATCTGCCGTCTACAAAATAAGCAAATAAGCACAGAGTCCAAAAAGGGTTTGTATGCGACTCGGTATTTCTTAAAGACTGAATTTTCTTTATTCAATCACAAGTTTATATATACTAATAACAAATGTGGAAGAGTTATAAATGAAACAAGAAATATAATGAAAAGGTAAACTTAGTAAGCAATAATTATTCAAACACGAAAACTAACAGAATGCTTGCGGCTGTGGATTTGGAACCATTCTAAGAAAATTACAAAATACGAACTTTCGAACGGGGGTTGTCGCAACTCGGTTTCACATTTATTGAGCAG
>NW_022200372.1:0-6253 GCF_009176525.2 Contarinia nasturtii | reverse complement strand
TAAATTTCGTATAGTCGGAACACCCTAAAGTACGATCACAAAAATACTGCATGGCAAATTTTATTCTTCTTGATAATTTTGAAGGTTATCAAATGGTATGTTGAGCGAATTCTTAATTATGCGGATTTGAATAGATTCTGCATTTTTTTAAATTTGAAACACGTTTTCCTTCGTATTTGAAATAAGAAAATAATTGAAATATGGAATAACGAATTGGGATGAAATTCAGATTGATAAACTTTATGAATGTCCTGTTATTTTAAAACAAAAACAGACACAAACACAAAATTAGGCACGTAAATAAATCCATTCTTTTCAAACTCACAAACTTTATATTAATTTTTGCTTTTTTATATCAAATAATAAATTATTCTTCTACCTTCATTTTCTTCTTCGATTTGGTTTTGATTGATATTGGAATCCATTTTTAATGTTTTGATGACAACTTTCTTTGAACTGAATGTACATTGAATATATTAGTGAACTTCGAATTTTGAGACGCAAAGAAGTTCGTGAAAAAGTGAGTCTGCTGTCAAATGTCAATATTTTATCGAACCCTTCTATGGAATTACTTAGTACCAAAAAGTGGCGCAACTGTACATTTCACAGAAGGGTTCGATAATATATTGACGTTTGACAGTAGACTCACTTCATATGAAGGAAAATCACCAACTCCTTTTTTTTCATACATATTTGATTAACCGTCTTTTGATTATCGTCAGGCTGGATTTCCAAAGGAAGATACAAATAATCGGTCGACAAGAGAGACATTTGCACACATACAACAAATGTCTGGCTGCAATTAATTCAGAACCACTTTTTTTGTGAAATTTTTTAAAATGGATGTCAATTCAATTTCATAGCACTCCAGTTCATCCGCGATCACAGTTGCAAGATAAATGGCCGTATGAGATTCATGTAGCTCAATCATAGCTATCGATCGTATTTTCAATTGACCATTTAAAATAAAACGATTACTCACTTCCAAAAAGAAACGATTATTCAAAGTTTGTATGTTCAATTGTTAAAAAAATCATTATGTGTACCAATACATTAGGATATATAAGGTTTAACACGGAAGCACGTTTTGAGAAAGAATAAATCGTGTCACAGGCACGTAGACTTAAGAGCAAAAATTATATAGAAGAGCCAAAAAGGCTGAAAAAAATGCTCGTTCAAAAATGTTGATTTGATCGATGTTTTACATCTATTGAATATGTCGATAGGAGAGTATGTTATTCAGCACTTATAGCAGAGTAATGGCTGAACATACTCCATACATACTCTCCTATAGAAATATTCAATACATATAAAAATATTTAAAAACCTTAGTTTTGTTGAAAAAAAAAGAGAGTTCAAAAGAAATAAATGTGCAAATTGCCTGAAACTTCTCGGTATTTTTTGATTACCAGGGCATCGTACATGTTTTTTTATACGAATCGGTGAATCCGGTAAGATCTGTTCATCTCCAAAATGAATCAAACTCTGTTGTATTTGATGTATTTGTCCATATTGAGATGCGTATACTTGTCGGTTTATACATTGCCAAAGCTCCTTCCATCATTTCCACGTAATCCCACCATTTAGTCCCAATTGGTGATGGCATCTCACTATACCAGTTGCGGAAGTATCGATCCTTTTGTCCACTTCGACAAAATCTTTGGTCCATCGTTTTGCTTTTTTGTCAGGTAATTGTAATCTTTGTATGTTATCTTGATGTGGTCAGCATATAAAATATACCGAAGGGAAATTTGTTTAGATATTGTGTTGACAAAAGAGCAAGCATTCACAAGAAGATACATCAATAGAAAACATTGAATGATGCTTTCATCATTTGATGCGCATCGCTTGTGGTATCGGTTTACGTTCGGATGTTCGGAAGCGCACGAAGTGCTCCGAACGATCAACGACAGCACTAGCGATGCGCATCAAATGCTGCAAGCATCAATTGATATACTGTATTTTGAATGTTTGCAATAGAGCATTGTATTTTGCTGTTTACCTCTTTTTTTAATTTCAACGTCTTGTTGTACTGTTGCATTCCACGTATTGTATCCTGGATCGATTCCAGTTTCGTAATTTTTTTCCGCTTCATCCTCAGTTGTGGATATGTTGATCATTGTTTCCATTTTGAAAAAAACAGCACTGCACACCCGCATCACGTCATCGAATTCTGGATCTGACATCGTTCTATGGATGAAATGTTGCCTGTTTATAAATTGCATACAAATCTTTTGATGTCCGATGGTAGAATTCAAGAGAAGGATATCGTCTCCCTAAATATGATAATTCAATCCGATGAATGGTAATGAAAGTCAGCTGAATCGAATGTATGCATATACAACGCATGAGAGCATCAATACAAATCGAAATCATTATGTGATCCAACTCAATACATGAATGTGTCAGAATAAAAACTCAACTTCGCATTTCACCTCTTGCTCTCTCCTGAAGGATTTTCCAAAAGGTGAGATATGATGTTGAGTTTTTATTGTGACACATTCAAATGCATTTCATCATCCAATCCAATCCGATCCACTAGCGCTTTGGATCGCTATGGAAATTGCATGGATTATATCTATTGAAAATATCGAGAGGAGAGTATGTTTTTATTCAGACATTACTCGCTGCCATAAGCGCTGAATAACATACTCTCTTCTCGATGTATTTAATAGATATGATAAATTTAGATTATTGCTTTGGATCACGCATGTAAAAGGCATGAAGACATCAAGACAATTCGAAATCATCATGTGATCCAACTCAATAAATGCACTTTATCATTCGATCCACACCCATGCATCTTCATCTGGATTACCATATTAGATGCATCAAAAATGTTGGAACGATAATAATTTTTATAGTATTTTATCTCATACCATCGTATTCGATTGAAATTTCTTTTTGAAAAAAGAAAAAAAAATATAATCAATTTAAGCTATCGAAGTAAAAATTTCTTCAGAATATAAAAAAAGAAATCCATCTAAAAATAAAACAAACATTGATATATTTTTCGAAGCCACAAACTGTGGCACCGTTTTATTTAAATTTCTTCGAATGGCGGATGTTGAAAAACGGACATTTTTTCGCACTCAAAACGGTCGGTATGCCGTGAAATAATTGGCTGGAAGTGTCTTCAGTGTTGTTGATGAAATAGGAGTGCCCCAGTAACACTTCGATCCAATCTTGCTTTCGCGTTTGCGAGCACTAAATTTGTGTACATGTACTTGCAAGGAAAGTATACAATCTTGATCGTATTTGACCTGCAAATCCATGACATGCATTATACGCTTCATTCTTGCAACTTGGTGTGCGCCATGAACAGAGACGCACATTAACTTGTTCTCTTTGCACTTGTTCTCTTGTGCGTGACTAAAAATGGTTTGAACAGTTGAATGCTTTCGAAATAGTTGAATGCTCTGTTGTCTGGTTCATAGTTTCGTAAATATTTTTCTTGGATTTTGCGTTTGCTTATGAGCGGGATGATATTCGTTTTGCACAGTAGCTTGTACAGCATATAACTATCGATGGTGTAATGCTTCCGGGTCCAAATTTGTGTTTACTGCTTATTTATTGAATTGGCTACTACCGACTGATAATAGCTCACAAAAGTCTCGTTTAAATCTAGGGGATCGGATCTCGATCAGAAAATAGCGAATTATTCGATATTTTGCGAATTTTATGCGAAATGATTTGTAAGCGATGGGCCAGTAAAGTTGTGATTTAAAAAACAATTCGCAAACAAAACGCTATGAACGTGAGACAATTCGCAAAATTTGTATGTTTTGTATGTATCAAATTGTGAACGCTTGTAAACGAGCCATGTGAATAGCGGCGACGCACAAAAACGAAATGAGTGAATAGCGACAACGAACGAAAGAAAAAATGTTATCCGTTGCCGCTATTCACTCACTTCGTTTTCTTGCGTCGCCGCTATTCACTTGGTTCGTTTGCAAGCGTATATTATATAGTTTGATTGTGATAACTTTTTGCGAATAGCTTGCGAATTGTATGCGAATTTTTTGAATTATTTTACTAAAATGACGACTTTATCATACAACTAATAAATTTTGTCCATTCGCGAATAGATCATTTCCCCTAGGTTTAAATAGACTAATCAATCTTAATGAATTTCAAAAACTACTCCACGCTTTCGTAGACGCCTATAGTCCATTAGGATACTTTACCCATTTCTATGTAAAACAAAAATGTTCAATGGAGTGCTGCCATCTTCTCTTTCAAGTTTATTACAATGCAGAAAATTTGGACATCTTTAAATATATTTAAACAAATTAAAGAGAAAACATAAACCAATGTCCAGATTTCCGGAATATAAAAATTCAATTGGAAATTCAATGGTATTATTACATGAAGAAAATGTTTATTTAATTTTCATTGAAATTACGATTTTTTTCGCATATCTATACACATGACAGACCTACTATGTGAATTATTTTATGATATTCTCTTGTTGCTGTTTGCATGAAAAACTTCAAATTATATTAAGTGAAATATTTTCAGCTAGCTGAATCAGCTCGGGCTGCTATCGTTAGGAGCTAGAAATGAAGCGAAAACAACAGAAGTGATTGTTATGCTGTTTATAAGAATGGAAGTGTTTTATAACAATCACTTCTATTGTGGTCATTTGCCTGAGCTGATTCATCTGACTGAAAATATCACAATATAATGTCTAAGACCAACATGTTCCATAATATTTTGGACATTTGATATTGTTGTGAGTGTTTCCGGTGTGTCCGGACCGTTTTCAATTGCACTTTCTTATAAAAACATACTATAGATATATTCAATATATACGTACGTGCTTTTTGATTCGAATTGGTGAATCCGGTGAGATCTGTGCACCTCCGAAATGAATTATTATTGCGAGTTGGCTGTTCCACCATTTTGCATTTTGGAAAACGGTTGGCAAAAATGTTTACCGTTTTTTTATTTTTTGAAAAAATCGATTTAGTTTTGAACAAATCCACCATGAGATTTCTAATTATTTTACACGTTGCGCCAATATTCACACATATTATATAGAAACTAAATTAAATAATGAAATGAAGACAGACCACTCACAGAAGACGTCAATTGTAATATTTGCGAACTCTGGTGGTGATTTACTAAATTACCACCATTACAATGTGTGGCATGGTGATTTTTGTATGTATTGTATTTGCTTTGCTGAGCAATATTACTATCGCTCAACGCAGTGTTGGTGGTAATACTGTACAGCGCTGTCACAGCAAAGCAAATACAATACATACAAAAATCACCATGCCGCACATTGTAATGGTGGTAATTTAGTAAATTACTACCAGAGTTCACAAATATTACAATTGACGCCTTCTGTGAGCATCCAGTCAATTTTTGGTTTTTTCAACTACGTTTTTTTATTGAAAATCCAAAAAATTTATGGATTATCATTAAAATACCAAAAATTGACTGGATGGTCTGTCTTCATTTCAATATTCACAAAACAGTCGATAGAAACCAGATAAATTAAATAAGTTTTGAAACAATCAAATATCTCTTACGATTGTCGTTTTCGTTTTTCTTGCCGGTTTAATCTGTTTTTCATATTATGTTCCATATTACGCCGTTTTTGACGTGCTTTCGAATGCCATATTGTAATTTGATTGGTCTCCCGCTAAAGCAAGCGTTGACCAATTTAAGAAGCAAGCATTTTTTTCTGAGAGCTCTGTCATGGTCTGGACAGTTACTTGAGTTTTGGTTACGCAGCTCATTTTTTAAAAATAAATTTATGCTCTTTCTATTATGGATTTGGATTTCTAAATGCATACAAACGCTCGTTGTTTCGGAATGCATTCCTATTTCTTTATAGTGAGGCTATGAGAAGTTCTCAACTTTTTTGTAATTTATTTCAAATGGAATTGAACAAGTTTGTGAGGAGCTAATCAGTGGGGTCAAATATCCATACTAATATAACAATATTATAACGACAATTTTATTTAACAGCTTCCATTTGGCTATCGGTTCGCTATCACTCTCACGTTTGGCTACTTTGCGACTTTCACCGATACGAGCATTTTTATTTTTTACTCACGCATATTTTATCACAAAAACTTTCAATTGAAAGGTGTGTTTTTTATTATTATTAAGACCTTTGAAAATGAACAATCAGTTTGTTCAAAAACAAAAAAAAAGAAAATATTTATGCAAAATGCTCATCATAGATCAGCGATGGTTTTTTCCTATCTGAATAGCGCTAGCTATTCGCAGCGTCTGA
>NW_022200371.1:0-3273 GCF_009176525.2 Contarinia nasturtii | reverse complement strand
ACGAAACGATTGAAATCAACAGCACACTCACAAACCTGAATATGGTTTTGGAAAACATTTCCAAAAACAAATTTCCGAGCTTTGATACACCACTTTCAAAGATATTCAAGCCATATTTGACGGGAAGTGGAAAAACGTGTATGCTGTATCATGTATCAAATGAAATGCTGAAGAAGGGGTTAGAAAACATAAAAAATGTAGTGGCATCGAAGAAAATCGCAAGAAATCCGCTGAAGGAAATCACAAATTTCAAAAACTAATTTTTATTTTTGATTACTACTTACTTTACGTTCAATACTTTTAATTTCTAATGAAAAAAATATCTGATAATCAATTTTTATTTATTTATCTTTCGTGGTTCACTGAGTGAACAGTTCAAAAAATGTCGTTATCGAACCAGTTATTGTTATTCATTTGTTTAGATGCATTTAAAGTACATGTAAGGTGTAAGCAGTAACATATACGTTAAAAAAAGTAATTAAAGATGAAATCAAATAATAAAAACATTGGAGATTTCGCACGTTTCTTTTTTGTATTTTGTTTAGTGAAAGTCCTTTTGAAATATATAAATCATCGTCTAAATCATTCGATTGAATGGCGGCTCTATTCAATGCAGAAAAGGACGCTAAGGTACGACCGTAAGTAGACAAACACACTATATTCTTGTTCCACTTATAGCTGGTTTATAAAGTTCAATTCGAGGCCATTTCTTCGTTGATTTTATTTCCATCTTCTTGTTTTTATGATGACCGTGAGATTTTTTCTGTTTTACTTTTGAAGATCGTGATTTCATAAACCATACAATTCCATAACTTTTCGCATATTTGGCCCAACATTTTCGAAGGTATTTCAATTACATTTATATGTATGGAAAGCTCATTGAAAACTCTATCAATTGGAATTGCCAAGTGTCTTTTGACACTTTTGCGAGAGCCCCTCCGGGGGAAAAAATTATACATATTTTGCACATCATGTCCAACTAAAACTTAACAAATGTCCGTATAATTTTAATTTTGCTTCGTATTTTTACTGCCCCAATCTTTGGCTACATTTGAATACATAAAACACAAACAATTTAAAAGGTTTGGATAAACAGACAAACATATCCAAAAGACATATTTCACAATGCAATTACCAAAGCTAATTTTCAGAAAAAATCGTCAATACATGACCATACTAGGATTTAAAGATTGTATTTATTCGAGCCAAAACACACTGTTTTTTATTATTTCACTTACGTAAACAAAACTTGTATTTCATGCCAATTGCCTTGTCAATTGAGAGTATAAAAATAAAATATCAGAGTAATAGATTTAAATAAATTTAAATTTCATTTAATGGAAGATTTCTTGCATTTTTACCAAATTTTGCGCAAACCAAACTCTTTAGATATTTTTCTTTTCTAACCTTTTGAGTTTTTATACAGTTATTAGTAATGCCAAGAAATCGTTCGGCTCCATCATTAGTCACGACAATAGTTTTATTGATTATATCTCTCATTATTTTGTACGATTCCGTATGTTCCCATATTGCTGCGTCTTGCTGTAGAAAATCCGGGGAAATTTCCAAAAGTTGGAACAAAAACGAAGATCTTGGTTTAATGAAATTCTCCAAATCCAAATCACTGAATTCAGTTGTTTCATTGGCTGGAAATTTTAAAGAGCTTTGATCTCTCTCAGCAATATCATTTCGCAATCGGTGACGCATTCGGTTCTTGGTAATTGTCGATACCTTATTCGAGAAAAGTGAAAGCGTGATGAGTTCGCCACCCAAATACCAAAGGTGCTTTGTCATTTCTTTGATGGCCGTTTCAGCTATTTAATCATCATATCCTTTGAAAAGATACAATTGCTGCATGTAACAGAGATCATTATATGGTGCGTCAACGGCGTTTGGTGCTCTGTTAAAATACTTGGTGTGCAAACAGCAAATAAAAATGCATATTCTCCTCAGATTACGCATAACATTCTCTTCTAAATTTAGTTGCTCTCGAAAAAGGTAAATTTTCATTATCAAAAGTGCTTTTGCAATCCATCTAGCTTTGCTAATCGCCCCCAAAACTCTTATCTTTTTTCCCGTTTGTTCTCCAAAAAGTTTCAAGCATAAATCGTTCAATTCCGCATAATCATCTCGGATATTTGGGTTTTTAGCATCGTTTTTGATTTGCACTACGGCTTGATTTTTCAAAATAGTATATATCGGTGAATTTATTTCCTGTTCGTCAATTGGACGATAGTCACTTTTATCTATACTGCTCCATTCCGTATTGATTTCACTCGACCCTTGAAAACCAAAATTTGGTTCATTGTATTCACCCAACAGCTTTGTGCAAACATGTTTCAATACAAGTTCCATTATATGGTGTCGACAACACAATAAAAGTAATAATTTTGCTATTTTCTCTTGATATAATGCACAAGCTCCACCCCAATATCCGGTATTTGTAACTTCTGTATCACAAGAAAGACCAATAATTCGTCCAGATAAATCGTAATCTACTGTAGTAGTTCTTAGTAAAATATCGCTAATCATTTCAGCGTTTGCGTGTGCAAGACTACTAATTCCAATGCCAAAATGACATCCTTCACAGTGTGCAACGATCGCTAGACGTTTCTCTTTGGGTAAATGTGTTGCATTTAATTGACCAAAAGTTTTTGTATCAAAAAGCACAACCAACTTCGAGTTGCCATCGGTGATATTTTGCAAAATGTTGTCAGACAGCGCTGTTCGAATTTTCGTCGAATTTGAATGAAATGTAGAAACTGCAATACAGTAGTTTGCGGGATTTTCGTCAAATTCTTCGATGAATGCTTGCGCAACTTGATTCTTCTGCCTGAAACTGAGTCCCAATTTATCCATTTTTTCAATGGTGGTTTTCTTGAGCTTCTTCTTCGGTGATGATGAATCAAGATCGCTTTCCTAGAGATGATCAGAAGAAAAAAATGGAAATATTTCATTTTCACAACTCAATGATTGAATACGCATTATCATGATTATTTGAAATGCATATAATGAAAGAAATGGCAAAATAATCGAAGGAATAGACAGCAATTCTTAAGCAATGGAATAGTGATTTTCAATTGAATTAATGTATTATACATTTCAAAAATAAGTATCCACCAAAAAAAAACTGCAATTTGAGTGAAAATTGGATGTATACAATAGATACATTGTGATTTAGCTCACTTCACCGATTTGTTTCTATAAATAGAAATCGGACACACGATTGGCGATTGAGTGTTTTTCGTCGCTTCTTCTCATTCCACTCATTCA
>NW_022200370.1:0-4647 GCF_009176525.2 Contarinia nasturtii | reverse complement strand
TTCTAGCCCAAACCAAATTATTATTTTCAACATCATCAAAATTTTCTCTTTTAATTTTCATTTTTATTATTTGTGTACACACGCTCACTCAAAAAATTATCTATATTTTTTAGAAAAGTCGCACACATTTAACATGTCAACGTCAAATATAATAGCGGTAGGAAAAAATTGCAATTACTACGTGCCATTACTTTTTTTCCAACAATTACTAATAATATTGAAATTATTTTCTGAGTGATTTGCCCCTTGCAATACAGTTAAAAAGCCAATAATAAATATCACTTCTATCTAATAGTGATTTCACAAATAATTGATGGCTATTCGGTTGATTCCATTGAAGAACATCCATACATGGTATTAGAAAACTCTCAATAATACTACGACCTCAAAAATGTTTGATTCAATATTTTTTCATTGTATTTGATTTTTTTTATCTTTTTTTATCAAAAAAGGTTGGATTACAATATAACAAAGAGCATGACTGGCACAGTTATATTTGGTAACTAATTTTATCATTCCCGTGTGTTAAAATATTGGCTTGACTATTCAGTCGGCTAATCTGGAACGTTTTGACTCAAGTCTTTTTGACTTTGCATTCAGACGACTAACGTTTAGCCGACTGTGATGATTTGAAAATTTATATGAAAATGAATAAAAAATAAAAGAACGCTTTATATTATTCTCCGCCATAGACTAGTGGTTAGCGTGCCAGGTTTGTGAGCGTGAGGACACGAGTTCGATTCTCGGTCAAATTTGGTCCGGTATTTTTCCACCGTGATTCGCTCAGGAATTATCAGTGGTTTAATGCGGAATAGATTTGGCCGGGTTTTGGGCTAGTGGAGTGCTTCGGAGGGCACTTAAAGCCGTCGGTCCCATGTGTGCACAACGAATAATGGGCTCAGCATAGACACACGTAAAATGGAGTGCCTTCACGTTTGGTTGGTGTCTTGGATATATCAAATATCCAATACGTCAACCGTAAAAAGGTAGTGCGCCATTTCTGGTGAATATACCGGTAAAACCAGCGATATGTGCATTCCTCCATTGAAATAAGAAGAGCCCAACGCCATCTAGGAATGAATGGAATACTTGTGACTGTCACGACAATTGACTTGAGAAGAAAGCCCTGGTCACTGGCCCTGTACGGAGGCTAGTTACATGGCTGCTATAAAGTGGGCCACACCGTGGGAAGCATTCTCCAAGCAATCGAGTGACAGCACAAGTCGGGTCGTCATGCAATAAGTTACGAAACTTGAGCATCGAAGTGAATAACTCCCCGTTTAATCCAATAATCCAATAATCCAAATATTATTCTCCACTTGCATTTGTTTAATATTCAAAGCTTCAGTCCAATAAAAATTCAGCATAATGTTGAATCAATGCGAGTGGAGCAGTGCACAAGTTCACAGTCGTTCTTTAATCAATTTAGCCAACTGTGGTCAAATTAGTACATTTATTATTTGACAGACTGCAAGTCACTTTTTTGCACACGGGTTCGTATTTATTATTGATTGATGCTGAAATAAACAATTTTTCTTTTGAAGTGCTGGGACAATAGTCTCGCATTGGAAGGTGGTCACGGCAGGTAAAAACTCGTAGCATTTTAGTGTATTATATTCACCTCAAAATACATTGACCCTTTGAATTTCAGCTCATTGTGTAAAAAAATTCGAAAAGAAATCATTCACGTTGATTTTTGGTACAATAGATTTGAACCGAAGTTTTTACACCGTAAACATTACTGAAGAAGATATCATAGTGCACAAAGATTACAAAGGCAAAGGTTCGCTTGGAAACGGTATGAAATTCATTAATATTTATTAAACTTTTTAAACTATTGATTGAATCTATCTTGATATCTAGATATTGCTGTAATCATTTTGAAAAGAATGTTGAAATTTGGAAAAAGAGTGGATAGAATAGGTATGTATTAATTATTGTATTGAAAATCTTAAAAAATGCGTATTTTTTGTACACCAGACATGGTGGATGAAGGCTACATACCAAGGGAGGGCGAGCCCGTAACCATGTTAGTATCTCAATTGGTAATAATTGAGCTTTAAATATATTAAATTTATCTATTAGGTTGGGTTACACCGAATCGAAAAAATCTGGGGCAAAGCGAAAAACTTTTTTAAGTCCCCTTTGTACAGTTGATTTTAGAGTTGCCAATTTCACGAAATGTAAAGATGAATATTGGAACTGGTGGAAAAGAGGGAGAACTTATTTGTTAGAAAACGGACGACAATTTTGCGTAAATTTAAGAAACAAACCCAATTCAAAAAAATGTACCGAAAATAACACAAGCAAAGGCGACTCGGGAGGTTCATAAAAATTCAATTTTTTGTTTTTCAAATAACAAAATAAAAACGATTCTTCGTTCTACAACTCTAGGACCGGTTATTACAAAAGATAAAAAATTTCTAGGAATCACATCTTTCGATATAGGTATATCAGGTGTTTGATAAAAGTATTTTGTTGCCTTTATTTCAATTTTTGCATCATTTTGATTCAACACCAGACGATCTACCCGAAGTTTATGTATTGGTGTCCGGTTACAGAGATTTTATCGCGAATCCTAGGGTAAGTAGTTCTATTGTTTGACTTTTGCAAATATTTGGCATAAAATTTGATTGCGAATGTTTTTAAAACTGATATACAAATTTTTTATGCAATCCAAGAGTTAGTTTTTCGCCTTTTCATTTATTTACGTATTCCTCTTTTCTCGAAAAATGTTTGCTTTTTTTAAAAAATATATAGAATTTTCGGGGAGTCATTAATGGACAAGGTTCGTACAATTTTTAAACATTCTCTTCCTTGGTGTCACATTTTGCGATTATTAAATATTTTCCGTGCATTTTATAACAGTTCACGAAATTGACGTTTCCAACAACTATGTGGTTGCCTTAATTTTTGTCAAAAAAACAATCAGTGAATGGTTTGATTTTTATACATACAGCGATCAAAGTACATGTACATGTACAGTAATCTCAACCACTAAGCTTATAACTTCTGCACACTGTCTTCATAATCGTACATTGCCCAAGTTGGCATTTTCAACACTAAACACCGACGAACCAAATTACACACTCAAAATCAGCGAAGAAGAAATCTACGTGCATCCAGAATATGATGAGAAAACAAAGGAAAATGACATCGCCGTGATTGAATTAAAAACAGCATTGAAATTCGGCCCGAAGATAGGAAAAATTGACATGGTCAATAAAAATTACGTGGCAAAGCCAGGAGACTGTGCATCAATTCTTGCCTATTCAGAATCGGATGACCCTCAACGATCATATTCAGACACCCAATTGCGGCACATTGACTTGAAAATTGTGGATTTGAATGTTTGTTACTATTGTATGGACAACATTGTATTAAAGAAAGATCAAAAATTTTGCGCTGCGGTGCGTAATGAACAACAAAGCTTAAATGAACCCAAACTCAATGTTGGAGGTAAAGATTATTGAATTTCTTTCGATAAAAAAATAATCTTTTTGTAACATTTTGTTGTACAACAGGGCCTGTTATTACAGCATCTAAAAAACTACTCGGCATAGTTTCATATACGAATGAAAAGCCTAAAATTTGTACATTTGTTTCTAAATACAGAAATTTTATTGATAATCCTAGGGTGAGTTGATAACAACAAATAACACTAGAACAAATAGTTGTGCATACACTTCGCGCTATATTATTCCACTTTCATTTGCAGCATTTTCTTGAAAGCAACAATAGAAAAGGTAATCATTTGTATCGTCTTGTCGCATAAAAAGAAAATGAATTTAAAAAAAATGCACGCAAAAATGATCTAATTTCCATTTGTACAGTTCGAATGAGTGGATCAAGTCGATTAACGATGACCAAAAAGCCGATTGATGGTGATTTGGTTACAAAATTCGCAGACCACATTAAATGGAATTTTGTTGTCGGAATTCTGTACACGAAGAATGGTACCACCAATCGATGCAGTGGATTTATCATAACCAACTATAGGGTAGCAACTTTGTCTTGTGTGTATCAAGCAGAATCCATTAAATTAATTTTCGGGTCGGTAAATTTGGATAAGCCATTTCACACCGTAGACATCACACAACAACAAGTCATTGTACATCCAGGATATGATGGAAACACTCGTCTTCAAAGTTTAGTAATGATTCAACTCCATGAAATGTTGGAGTATGGTCCGAATATTGGAAAAGTGGGTCTTAAAACATACGTATCAAAGTCAGGAGATAGCGTTGGGTTATTGGGTTATTTAGATAATAATTTACGATACATTGACGCAAAAACTGTCGACTTTGCAGCATGTCGACGTTCATATCGGGAGAGAAACAATGATAGGCCTTTCTTAGATGAAAAAACACAATTTTGTGTTGAATCGATTGATGGGAAATATCACGCAAATGAACGATTTGCTGGAGGTATATATTCATTTAGAGATTGTTCTCTCAGAGCAATAAATGTGAGTGCAATAAGAAGCAGAGCTCCTCTTCACAGTGCGGAGCAAAATATTAAATCATAATATCATCGATTTTAATTAGTTTTTAGCCTTCAATATGTTGCTTATCACTGAAGAGGACCTCTGCTCCTATTGCTCTGAGGAACAGTCTCTGATGTCATTGGATCTTTTTATTTTGTCCA
>NW_022200369.1:0-3322 GCF_009176525.2 Contarinia nasturtii | reverse complement strand
TACACAGAAAATATATCTACCAACTATTTTCGTCACAAAATTGATATCAGAAATTTTGTGTTTCAAATTTTGGTCTCGTCACTCGTTCTTCACCTTGATAGAGGTTTTTTATTTGATATCAATAGTTTTGTAAGCGCTATTTTCCAAGTTAAAGATTCAAGACACATGAATTTGAATATTTTTCAAATACAATGAAAATATAGATTTTTAGGTTATTTTTGGACCAAATTTATACAAATTATGGTTCATAATGAGGAACAGAGGTATTTTTCAGTGGTATGTGGTATGCATATTGTTTTATCTTTGACTGGAGGCTTAAATTGATGAAATTTTCAAGAGAACATATGCAGTCTTTTTCAAAAATGCCCGTTATGTGTGCGGTCAACGGTCAATGTTTGGTTTTTTGCCAATTTGGCCACCCCCACATGAAATTTTCAAGTCGCAATTGACACCACTTGAGAACTTACTTTAAGTCCTTTCGAACGAATATGCATTTGTCCTGGTTATGTCAAGTCTAGGTCCCACAGCGACCGTATGAAATAATGCCCATTTTTGCATGACCTTTTGCATAGTTTGCATTTATACTAACATTTTTGTAGATTTCTTTTAATTTAATTTGTGACTAACCGCATGCACCTCTCCCGACGATAGTCCACCTTCTGGCCTGGTGGTAGGGGACTTAAATTCGGTATTTTATCGATCTTATGCGAGGAAACCATCAAACATGTAGTTATTTGTTGTTAAGATTTCATATTTCATACATCTAGACTTTTTTGTGAAAATTCGATTTTTGGTACATTTGGCCGATTTTTGGTGGAATAGCCATCCAAAACGGTCGATATTTTGTTCAATTTTGTTTCGCTAGTCATAGAGCATATTTACAGAGTCATTGGAGTACATTTTGGCCCATAAAATACTTCAAATGTTAAAATTAACATTTTTTGTCATTTTTGGCCATTTTTGGCCATTTTCGCACTATCAAAGGCCATATCGTGAAGACAAGAATTTTTAGGGATATAAGCTATGCGGCATTTTATAGCTTAGACTTGGGCCTTAAAATCGGTGAAATTTTCAAGTGACCATGAAAGGCTAGTTTTCGAGCTAATGACCATTATGTGTCCGGCCAAACGGTAACTTTTTGGTTTTTGGCCAATTTGGCCACTCCAACTTGAAATTTTTGGACCGAAAATGATTCCATTCGATAGCTCACCTCAAGACCTTTCCAATGATATGCATATGTCTGGGAGGGTGTAAAGTCATGGCGCTTCGATGACCATAGGGAAAAAAGTCGAAAAGTGACTTTTGGAGGCCGGCCACGGTCAACATGGCGCCCAAATCGAAAAGTGCCGGAACAAAAAAGTCTTAGTTTTTTATGTACTTTAATCACAGGAAGTTTCAAAAAGATCAGAAACAACTACGCAAAATTGGCCACAGACAGACAGACATTTTGATTTTTCATAGGAATTCATATGAAATTTTTAAAATAATAAATTTTTCGAACGGATTGATCGATTTCGACGGTTAGGGGGTCGTTGGAAAGGTATTGAGCTCTAGAATAAGAATATAGATGTTTCAGGGGTCAATGACCTCATTTAGTGCCATCTATGGTCATGAAACTGAATTTTGACCCTTTTCTTGAAAGGACCATATTTTGAAGACAGGTGGACCGATTTTCAAACTTTTATATTTTTTCTTGATCTATAGCCCAAGGGCTTTCCAACCATACATCAACCGGGGCCAACGGCCTTCTAGGTCTGGATTTCGTATATTACGTGTATATATAGCGAGTTCGACTTTTCAACACACTAATGTGGTTTCGTCACTCGCGCGAACTGCCGTCCGCTGTGATCAACAAAATTGGATGATTGTTCTAACATGCAAGAATACATCGATCATATCGTAAGTAGTTGCAACAAACTAACTGGTATTGGATTTGAATTGTCTGATGATTGGAAGACAGCAATAATATTGGCTGGTCTATCCGAAAATTATCAACCATTCATAATGACAATTGAGGCATCAACAATCGAGCCCACACCAGATTAAATCATAGCAAAATTATTGGATAGAGAAGGCAAAAGCACACAAGGTGAAGCATTCGTTTCAAAGTCTAAATTCAACAAAAAGTGGAATTCTAAGAATAAAAGAAAGAAATGTGAACACTGCAAAAATAAGCATTTCGGAGAATGTAGGCACAAGGCTGAAACGGTGAAAGGAGCATTCGTTGCTTTATACACAAATAGAAATAAGAACGGCTGGTATATTGATTCAGGTGCCTCGAATAACATGACACCGAAAAAACAATTGCTGAAAAATGTCAAACGCTGCACATCAGGAAATATAGCTGCTGCGAACGACTCAAAAATGCCAGTGCAAGGCATTGGTAAACGTGATATGAAAATAAATGGCAACGAAATTGCAGTAAACGATATTCTACACGTACCAAAATTGTCTGTAAACATTTTATCTGTAAGTAAAATGGTCAAGAGTGGCAATACAGTGTTATTTGATAAAAACGGCTGTACAATCACAAATGCAAACGGAATAAAAATAGCGACATGCAAAGAAGAAGACGGTGTATATCCACTGTATGAAGATTCTAATGGGTGTATGATTGCAAAAAGTGATGACGCGTACGAATGGCACCGCAAGCTGGGTCATTTAAACATAAACGCAATGAAGCAAATGCGAGACAAGAGTGAAATTGGAATAAAATTTCATGGTGATGAACTACGCATAAAGAACTGCGAAATATGTTAGTAGTTGAAAAAATGGGGATTCAAAAACAGCAATGACCTTGAGATGTTGTCCAGGTCAGTTTCATTAAAAAAAGCGGCCTTGAGATACATTAAAAAAAACGTCTGCATTTTTATTTAATTAAAATGTATGCGGGGACATACCGCAACATATTTCTATTTGTGCATTGCATTTGAATCATATTGTGTGTGCACACTATGCAATGCACTTAAACCAAAAATTGTGTGTGTACCTTGTACGCATGCATAGAGGATTTGAGCATCGTCTCTGTGTGAGTGTATGCGACCCTCTTAAAAAAAAAAAGAAAAAAGAGAAATAATACAGTTTTCATATTAAATGTGATAGAGTCGTTTTATTTGATATGGTCCATATTACGAAAAAATACATTTTATTTTACTTATGCTATACAAATTCAATTGATAATTCGTAATTGTTTCAGCTCTTCGATAATCGAATTTATTTCTTGCATATGATTTGTATTACCAGCCAATCTTGATGAAATTAATAATCGTAATCTTTCGCAAAGTTCATTTGGATCATCAAAAAATTGATATTTTATGTAATT